>NW_006160144.1:614668-618173 GCF_000334495.1 Tupaia belangeri chinensis
GTCACTGACCAGGAAACAGGATCCTCCAAAGGGTTTGGTTTTGTAGACTTCAACAGTGAAGAAGATGCCAAAGCTGCCAAGGAGGCCATGGAAGATGGTGAAATTGATGGAAACAAAGTTACCTTGGACTGGGCCAAGCCTAAGGGTGAAGGTGGCTTCGGGGGTCGAGGTGGAGGCAGAGGAGGCTTTGGAGGCCAAGGTGGAGGCAGAGGAGGCCGAGGTGGATTTGGTGGCAGAGGCCGAGGAGGCTTTGGAGGGCAAGGTGGCTTCCGAGGAGGGAGAGGAGGAGGAGGAGACCACAAGCCACAAGGAAAGAAGACGAAGTTTGAATAGTTTCTCTGTCCCTCTGTCTTCCTCTTCCATTTGAAAGAAAGGACTCTGGGGTTTTTACTCTGTTACCTGATCACTGACAGAGCCTTCTGAGGACATTCCAAGACATTGTGCAGTCCTGTGGTCTACTTGGAAAGCCGTAGAAATAATATTTCAAGGGAGATACTCTTGTTGGTTTTGACTGGATATTCATATAAACTTTTTAAAGAGATGAGCGATAGAGCTAACCCTTATCTGTAAGTTTTGAATTTATATTGTTTCATCCCATGTACAAAACCATTTTTTTCCTATGAATAGTTTTGTTTTTTTTTTCTGCCTTGGGCAATTGTAAAGGAAAGCAGAATGTTTTATCATGATTTTTGCTTCGATGACTTTAGGACAAATTTTAAAAAGTCCTAAAAAAAATATATGTATTACATAAGTCAAGGTGGAAAACAAACATAGGCCCACTTAGGAACAGTGATTAAAGCTAAATAATTGTTCTTTAAAAATGTAGCAAGCCTTCAGCTATTTCAATAATTAAAAATCAAAATGGGACCAGTACTTAAAAGGACAGATGAAAGTGGATCTTCTCTGAAAAATGATTACATATCAAAATGAAGCTGCTATTGTCATGTCTTTATTTTATTAATGTATACTATTTTCCTACCCATACTTGTAAATAATAAATGGTAATTATCTAGGTAAGTGTATAGTGTCTAGATGAAAGTGAACAGTTAGATATAGTCAACAAAGATTTAAAACTAGTGAATCATTTTTGGCTCTAATTTGCATCAGTCTAAGCATCCAGTAGAAGGATGACTATGTTTATCATCTAACACCTTTATATATTAATATGCATACACTCTGAGAGTATTTCCCATAAGTGGGGAAAATGAAAAGAATCCCAAGAGAAAAAAAAATGCTTACCACTAATACCACAATTTTTAAGAGCTTTGTTAAAGTCCTCTTCTGTTAAATTAACATTCAAACATTTCAAGGCATGCTCCAAGTTAGGTATAGCAATCTTGCCATTATCGACATGTGACAAGATCTGAGCAGCTTCTTTAATCTCTATGAAAATCAATGTATACAAGTTAATACTGCATGAAAATATGCAAAATAATTTTCATGTATAAAACCCAAAGTTCGCTATAGGTAAATTCCTAAATTAAGTATTTATCTGAACTGAAATCTCTCTGTTCTCCTTCTCTCCAAAAGAAGGAAATATTTTTCATTTATAACTAACGACTCACTTGGAACAGCATTTGAAACCAAAAAATTTCATGGCAAAGAGAATGTGATGGACTACTGGCAGTTACAGTAGTCTATCCTTATCTGAAGTTTTGCTCTCTGTGGTTTTAGTTACCCATGGTCAATTGCAGTCCAATATTTTGAGAGAGAAAGACCACATTGACATAAATTTTATAACAGTATATTATTATAATTATTTTATTTTATTATTGTCGTTAATCTCTTACTGTTTAATTTCTAAATTAAATTTTATCAGAGGTATATATGTATAGGGAAAAAAACATAATATCTATATAAGGTTTAGTAATAGCCACAGTTTCACACATCCACTAGAAGCCTCAGAATATATTCCCAGAGGGTAATGGGGGACTACTGTCATACTAAGATGTTATCTGAATTCATGAATTCATTAATACTGAATAAGCTGTAAGCCTCTCTCAAATATTAATTATGTCCTCTTCATGTAGGTCTAAAGAGCTCTACCAACTACTGAGTTAACCAAAGGCTAAAATTTGAGATCAAAGATCTTGACCCCCAGGACTTCTGTTAGATTATGTTGTGCTTTCGTGTGAATTAGAAAAAAGGCAGCCCCTATCTATCCATCAATTACAAAAAGAGGTACCTTTTACTAGGCAGCTGCAACCCAGCACAGGGATTCAAGTCATGGAAAGCACAGTAGAGAATAGACTGCATTTCAGCCTCCCTTTGTACTTTCTCAATTAGGCATCTCTATGGAAGCCTTATAATCAAATGGGGCAGTACTATCATCTCACACCAATTTAAAATGTAAAAAACATGATCATTATTTTGTTTTTAAATTTTTCATCTATATTATTTCTTAATCCATTTCTCTTTCAACTCCAAAATGAAGTTGCATATGTTTCCATATTTTTTAAATTGTTGGATTACACCAGGAGATCTAAACCTTTATGCAGGTCACTTGGAAAGAAAACCATAATTTTATCCTAGACCTATAGGCATTCTATTACAAGTTCTTGTACAGTTACTAAGATCAACAGTAAAATATTTAGTCCATCTTATCAAATAATTTCTATAAATTCCTTGATAGATTGAATCTGTCATCTCTTTAAACAACCATATCACAGAGTTGATGCTATGAGAAAAATATACACAAAAAAGTATGGAAGCACTGAGAAAGTGCACCTAACCTAGATTTAATGAGTGACAAAATCTGAGAAAGAAATCATATTTGGTAGAACATGACATTTGACCTGAGTTTGGGGGAAAAATGTGTAGAATCAAAAGCAAGTAAAGCCCATTTAATTATAACATATGGCTACAGAATAAAAGCAAATGTAGAAAGGATGAAAGATGAGGCTGCAGAAGATAGATCTATTAAGTTACTTATTTATTTAACAAATTTTTGTAATTATGAGTTAATACTATAAAAGATTTAGAGCAATATCTAGCATGGTAAATATTATAAAATGTTACTTATTAATATTAGCTATTTTTATGAGTCTGATAAGAGCCAAGATTGTGCTGAGTCCTGGAAATACAATGATTAGCTAAGGAGAAACATGATCCTTGATACACTGACACTTCCATGCAAGTGGGAGAAAAAGACATTAATCAAATTAAATGACCGAAAGTATAAACAGATATTTAAAATATGAATTAAGTGCTAATGAAACAGAGGTGCCATGATTTAATAAGACCATGTAACAAAGGAAACTGACCTAAACTAGCAAGTTGTTTTAAGGAACCTGACACTCATCTGAAATATCAGTAAACATTCAACAGGAAGAGGGTCAAGAAAAAATATTCCAGAGAATAGAATAAACAAAAGTCTTGTAGTAGAAGGAAAAGAGAATTTGGAACTGCGGCAGTGTGTGTGTGTGGGGGGGTGGGGGTGGGGTGTGCCTTTTGTCACCGTTTTCTCCTTAGGGATACAGAGTTTTGAACTGTGTACAATATCAGG
>NW_006160144.1:618431-633053 GCF_000334495.1 Tupaia belangeri chinensis
ACAGAAAACAAGGACAATGGAATAAAATATGCTACCAAGATAGAGTATGCAGGATTTTGTCATTATCCTAATAACAATGGCAAATGTTTAAGATAACATGATCAGATTACTATTTTGGAAAACCTTCCATTTGTATTTGAAGTGGACAAAATAAAGATTGGAGACATATTGATATTTACCAATGATCTTAAAGTATCTTTTATTATATGGAAATTTTTTTCACATGCATGAAGTTCTTACTCACCATTTACCTTTGGTAATTTCAGATTTGAAGACAAAGCCTCTTTCCTAAAATCTGCAAATTTAAGAGATAATACAATAAAAAAGAAATGACATCTTGATCTTACTCATTTTGAAAGGAAACAAATAGATACATTAAATATTTATTTTTTCATAATATTTATCATTGATGTCCATTCCCTTCTCAAAAATCTTCCTCCCAGAATATCATTCTCTCCTCATTCTTCACTTACTTCTTAGAACTCTTTATGGTGATCCACCAGGTCCTTAAATGTAGCTGTTTCTAATGTCCTAGCTGCTTCAGTTCTCCCCAAGAGGGCAGGTTACCCCCTAGCCTATCTAGTCAATAATACATGTAATTAGTAGTCTGAATTGTCCTCCCTACATCTGCTTATCTACGTATCTACTATATAACCCTGGAGCTTTTCCTAAAGATGAGGTGCAGTTATACCCATTTGTCCCACACTTCCTAGAGAAGCAAATCAATACAGAGATCTATTTGAAGAACAAGTGATAGAAGTAAGACCTGTCCATTTGCACAGACAGACATATTGCAGTTAAAGAACAGTTTAGAATCATTTCCAACTAGCTCACATCTTGTCTTAAAACAAAAATAGTTTAGAATACAAGTAAATTATATTTATTTACTTCCTTTTAATTTATTCTAAGCAGGATGAACAATTAACCTGCTAAAAAGCACCTTTAAAATAGAAGGTTTGGGAAACTTTAAGATAACTTGAAAACAAGATTTCTGAACACTAAACCATTTGGGGCCAGATCATGATTTAGGGACTGGGGTCCTGTCCTACACATTGTAGGATGTTTAGCAGCATCCTTTCCATCTACTCACCAGACACCAGTAGTCCACTTCCATCAGCTAGGACAACCAAAACTATCTCTAAACATTGCCAAATATTCTCCGGGAGAAATTTTAATTGTACTTTTTAGCTGAAGCTAAATTTAAAGGCAGGAAATGGTTTTCTAAACATGGGTAAAATCCATCTGAGTCCATCCAAAGTGAGGGTATAGATGGATCAGATATTCTTCACAAGTAAAGCAAACAATTCAACACTTACAATAGGCTACAGAAACAAATATACTTTAATTATTCAACAATATCTTATACTTCTCAAAGGGTTTTTTCCGTCCCCCCAAAAAAGCTACAGAGTTCTTTATGCATCTTTTAAAAACATGAAAAGAAAGAGATTAACTTTGAAATGAAATCAGTCTAGCAAGAAACAACATTTCAAACCATACAATAACATATATAAATCTTAGAGACCAGTTTTACAATACAGGCCATGAGATTACCCAGGAATTTGATCTTGTAATAAGTAAATCTCTGTGGATATTAAAGAATAGTTCTAAATCTAGTCTAGAGTAAACCATGTTTCAAAAAGTCTATGATATTATTTAGGCACTAATTATTAAGACTTAATTTGTTTTGGTAAAATAGTTTGAACACTTTGAATAAAAATTTAGAAGAGTAATATCAAACATTTGGACTAGAAAGCTCACCTCCCTCAATTTAAAGAAAAACAACTAAATAAAATTCAAAAGAAAATTTTATTATAAACTTCTGGTTGCTCAATCAACTCACCCTCAATGATGGAGTCATCTACTATTTCTTGAAGAACGTCATCAGTAAAATATAATTTATTGGTGTTTTCAAGTACATCTGAATATTTGTCTTTATCTTGCTGACAACTTTCTTTCATGGTGTCCAATGTATTCATGGTCTTATTCAATGCTATAAACACAAAGACAATACATGCAACATGCAATTCAATACATACATCTAAATCATTTACCATGACTCTAAAACAGATGGCTTCTTTTAGATCTGCACTGTCCAGCATGGCAGTCACTAGCCACATGTAGCCATTTAAATAAGCAGTAAGCAGTCCAGTTTCTATTTTGATGAGGTTTCTTCACTCTGACAGTTTTCTATTTATTAACCCAATATTTATATATAACCCTTCATTTATTCTTAAAATTACAGCTATGTATCCGATAATGATGTTTCAATCAACAACATCCTACACATGATGGTGGTTTCATAAGATTATAACAAAGCCTAGTAAGGCCACAGGTGCAACCACATTACTTAAGTGTTAGAAGTAATGCATGTGTAAACAAATTTACTGCACTTCCAATCATATAAAAGTACATACAATTACATATAATACATAATACCTGAGGATAATAACTGATTAACTTACTGGCTTATATATTTACCACATCATACTTTTATTGTTATTTTAGAATATATTTCATATATATACACAAATACACACACACACATACATATATATATAAAATACATATAAAATTTACTATAAAATACTATATTGTGCTTTTTCAGCAGCAGCCTCATGTAGTTCATCTTTCAATTGAATAATTTTCTCTGTGTTTGATTAAATCTTGCATTGCTTTGTTCATCATGACTCTTGCAATGGGACAAGTGCAGGGGGGAAGACAATAATATTTATAATCCTGATTCTGTGTAGGCCTATGGTAATTGTGTGATTTTTAACAAAAAAGTTTAAAAAGTTAAAAAAAAAAAAGGCAAGTAGTGTGGTGATTAAGGCACTGGATCCCACATGAATGACTTTGTGGTTCGAGTCCCAGACCCGGCAGCCTGAAAAACAAGCCAGGGCATGTGTATGTGCCTGCCCAAAATCCCATGAGAAGAATGAAAGAAAAGGGATTACGACATGACCATCACCCTGGGGTGGGGGTGGGGGCGCTGATTTCTCACTTTCTCTCTCTCTCTCTCTCTCTCTCTCTCTCTTTCTCTCACTGTCTGGCAAGTGCATGCAGCCTATAGCAAACTATAAATAAATAAATAAATAAATAAATAAATAAATAAATAAATAAAATAAGTAAAAACAATGAAAGATTTTAAAATAGAAAAAGCTTATAGAGAAAGGATATAAAGAAAATATTGAGTCGTCAGAAAAGTCGTGACGCATTTTTGCATAGAAACACATAGGAAAGATACATCATGACTTTTCTGACGACCCAATATTTTAGTACAGCTATACAATTTGTACTTTAAGCTAAATGTTATGACAAGAGCCAAAAAGTATTTTTAAATGCTAAGGTTTTTGTAGCAAAAAAGTCATAGTAAGGGGCCAGGTGGTGGTACAGTGGTAATGCAGCCAGCCCCACATAGAAATGACCTTGGGCTCCAATCCTGAGACCTCCCTGAGTACACCAGGAGTGCATGTGCATACATGTATACACAATCATGATCTGGCCTGGCTGAGACTGAGGGTGGGTTGTGGTATGAAGACCCTGTTGAGGATGCCTGCGTCCATCTCTGTCTCTCTCTTCCCCTTTCTCTCTCTCTCTGTCTCTCATGGAAAAAATAAATATATTTTTTTAAAAGCTACAATAAGCAGGGGGACCAGCAGGTGGTGTGGTGGTTGGGGCACTGGACTCCCATGTGGCTGGCCATGGTTTGAGACCCAGACATGGCAGCTTGCTTTCTCATTTTCCCTCATTCTCTCTCCCTCTCCCTAAATTGAAAAATGATAATCTATAGATAAAATTAAATAAATAATTCTTAAAAAAAAAAAAACTATAGTAAGGAGCCAATAAGGTGCTGTGACACTTAAGGCGCTAGACTCACACATGGCCGACCACAGTTTGAATCCTGAACATGGCAGCTTGAAAAAATCATGCTGGGCACATGTGCACACATGCCCAAAATACTGGGAGGAAACTGGAGGAGAAAGGACTGTGGTGTGGCCATCTCCCTGGGGGGTGATATCTCACTACTCTCTCTATCTCCTCTGGCAAGTATAAGCACCCTATGGCAAAAACCAAAAGAAAAAATTTAAAAACTACACTAAGCTAAGATTAATTTATTGTTGACAAAAGAATTATTTTTATTGTAGCCTAGTGAAGTGTTTATAAAGTTTACAGTGGTGTGAGTAATGTCACAGGCCTTTACATTTACTCACCACTGACTCACTGACACCCAGAACAACTTTCAGTCCTGAAACCACGCCATTCATGGTAAGAGCCCTATCTGGTATACCATTTTTTATACTGTATTTTTACTGTACCTTTTCTATGTTTCTATTTTCTAGGTACACAAAATACTACTGTGTTAAAACTTCCTGCAATATTAAGTACAGCAACATGCTGTACAAATTTGCAGCTCCGAGGCAACTGGCTGTATCACGTGGTCTGAGTATGTAGTAGGTAATACCATCTAAGTTTGTTAAGTACACTGTGATATTCAAAGAACGATGAAATCCCTTAACAATTGTTCTAATTCTAGTCCAGTTTCTGCTGCTTAATAACCAACTATACATGAATAAAATAAAACTTAAAAATAAACATCAAACAGGGACCAGCAGATGGTGTAATGGTTACATCGATGAGCTCCCATGTAGTCAACTGTGGTTCGAATTCTGGACCTGGAGGCTTAAAACTCATGCTAGGTGCATGTGCATGCACGCCCAAAGTCCTGAGAGGAGAATGAAGGAGAAGGAATTGCAGCATGGCCATCCCCCTAGGGAGTGATTTCTCACTTTCTGTCTCTGTCTTTCCAGCAAGCACACGTGCCCTATAGTAAAAATGTCTCTCAAAAATAAATAAATAAATAAATAAATAAACAAACAAACAAACATCAAACAGAGGACAGTAATAAAATTTAAATTTCTTTGAAATTTGAATTTTTCTCTTAAACATCTTTTAGATCAAGAAGAAAATCAAAATACAACTGGAAATATTTTTAAAATAAAAATAATAGCCCAAAAAATAAAAAAATTATTAGATAAACCAAAGTTTTACTAAAATGGAAACTAGTAGCCCAAAATATGTTTATTACCTAGCAAGGAATAAAAGAATTTTTTTCATTTTTTTAGCTTTTTGTTAGTATATTAATAATTTAAATAAGTAAGAAACCCTATAAAACAGGCATAATGGAACAATATAAAGGAATTAATAAAGATAAAGCAGAAATTAATTTTAAATTATCAACACAAATACTAAAGGTAAATCTAAAATATATTTTTTAGTTTACCAGAGGGTGCATGTACTTACCAGAGAGAGACAGAAAGAGAGGAAGAGGAAGAGGAAGAAAGTAACCTCCAATGGGGCACGGTCATGCTGCAATCCATTTTCCTCCATTTCTCTATTCTACATGGATTTTTGAGCATGCACACACATGTGAACGGTGCATCCATCTATATTTATATATACACACACTGATTACATATATACTGTTTATATATATCATATATATACATATATATATGATATATATAATTTTATATACATATTCCAGAAAGTGATGTTACAAGAAACTTAAACTTTATACTTTTACCTTTCTGGTCATTTAGTTATTTTGCTACATTCAAAATTGGCATTAGTAGGGCCAGCAGGTGGCATTAAGGTGCTGGATCCTATATTGCTAACTCCATACTTTGAATTCGAGATCCAGAGGCTTGAAAAACACACTGGGCATATGTGTGTGGGTACCCAAAATCCCAAGAGGAGAATCCAAAATATGTTTATTACCTAGCAAGGAATAAAAGAATTTTTTTCATTTTTTTAGCTTTTTGTTAGTATATTAATAATTTAAATAAGTAAGAAACCCTATAAAACAGGCATAATGGAACAATATAAAGGACTTAATAAAGATAAAGCAGAAATTAATTTTAAATTATCAACACAAATACTAAAGGTAAATCTAAAATATATTTTTTAGTTTACCAGAGGGTGCATGTACTTACCAGAGAGAGACAGAAAGAGAGGAAGAGGAAGAGGAAGAAAGTAACCTCCAATGGGGCACGGTCATGCTGCAATCCATTTTCCTCCATTTCTCTATTCTACATGGATTTTTGAGCATGCACACACATGTGAACGGTGCATCCATCTATATTTATATATACACACACTGATTACATATATACTGTTTATATATATCATATATATACATATATATATGATATATATAATTTTATATACATATTCCAGAAAGTGATGTTACAAGAAACTTAAACTTTATACTTTTACCTTTCTGGTCATTTAGTTATTTTGCTACATTCAAAATTGGCATTAGTAGGGCCAGCAGGTGGCATTAAGGTGCTGGATCCTATATTGCTAACTCCATACTTTGAATTCGAGATCCAGAGGCTTGAAAAACACACTGGGCATATGTGTGTGGGTACCCAAAATCCCAAGAGGAGAATGATGAAGAAGGGATTGCAGCATGGCCATCCCCCTGGAGATGATTTCTCACTTCTACTCTCCTCCCTCTCTTTCTCCATCTGTCTCTTTCTCTCCCTTTTTCCACCTCTTTACGGTGAGTGCATACACCCTACAGCAAGACATTTTTTTTTTAATTGCCATTAGTATATAATAAAAGTATCTTATTTTAACTACTGGAATTATTACAACCTTGTAACTTTTTCCAAACTTTTTCATCACAAATGTACAATTCTTCAACTTAAAAATAAAATACAGTGAGAGCAGCAGGTGGCATAATGCTATGTCACTGGACTCCCACGTGACTGACCATGGTTCAAGTCCTGGACCCTGAAGAAGGGATTGCAGCATGGCCATCCCCCTGGAGATGATTTCTCACTTCTACTCTCCTCCCTCTCTTTCTCCATCTGTCTCTTTCTCTCCCTTTTTCCACCTCTTTACGGTGAGTGCATACACCCTACAGCAAGACATTTTTTTTTTAATTGCCATTAGTATATAATAAAAGTATCTTATTTTAACTACTGGAATTATTACAACCTTGTAACTTTTTCCAAACTTTTTCATCACAAATGTACAATTCTTCAACTTAAAAATAAAATACAGTGAGAGCAGCAGGTGGCATAATGCTATGTCACTGGACTCCCACGTGACTGACCATGGTTCAAGTCCTGGACCCCGTGGCTTAAAACTCATGCTGGATGTGTGTGTGTGTATGTGTATGTGTGTGTGTGTGCCCAAAATTCCAAGAGGAGACTGGAGGAGAAGGGATTGAAGCATGGTCATCCCCCCGGGGGGTGATTGCTCGCTTTCTGCCTCTCTGTCTCTGACTCTTGGCGAGCACACACTCCCTATAAAAACCTCTCTAAAAAAAATTAAAATATAGTAAGTTCCCCATAACTGGAAATGTTCAAGTACAGATTAAATAAACATTTAACACAGATACTATAAAGAAGATCTAAGCACTTAATGAGTATTTGACTACATTACTGCATTGTTGCCTTCTAACAATTTACTGTAAAGCTCTTACCAATAAAATTGGAAAATTTCTTGGTGTCCCTCAAAGTCTTCATACAATCTTTCACATTCACCATGTTGTCTTCTGGAAGTAAAAAAGAAAAGTGACAAATAAAAAGTAGTATTAAAAGGCTATTTGTGATTTATTTTAAAAAAGCACTCAACATTTATGTATCTATTGAACATTTTATTTATAAGATACTTCTGGATTTATTTCCACCCATCATGCTGTTTAATGACCCAGGTTCTGGATATACTAGTTCTGATTCCACCTGTAATGAAACTAAAGTACCAAGAAAGGTCCAGTAACTTCACTTGGCCAAGGTGCCAAAGCTAAGATTTCTATTGTACTCACAGATTTTTAATTATAAAGCTGTTCTTCACTCATTGAATCAAGATGTCTGTGAGGAGAGATTTTTGATCCCCACAAAATTTAAACCTACTTGTCAGAAAGTATTTTCATAACTGCAAAAGTGGAGAGACTCCTTTTCAAAGGCAGTATTTAAAGAGCCATCAACAAGTACCTACGGGCATTGTACATCTACAGAACAAATACAAAAAAACTTGAGAATAATGCTTAAAATACTTACCAGAAACAAAATCTGACTGAAGAATTTTCTCTGCCTCTTCTTTAGGTGCCTGAATTCCAATATGTTTTAGAAAATCCTCCAACTTCTCACCAGGTATCATGTCACCTTCAAGCAAATCAAGAGCTGAGACAACTCCTTGTAAATCTAGAAGCAGAAAAAAAAAGTTGTTTAATAACTAAACTAACCTATGACTGATTGATTGATTTATAAGTGTTTTGTCTGTTTCTGGTTTTTGGTTTTTTGTTTTTTGGGTTTTTTTTCCATTTGGGTTTTTCCACAGGACACATGTGCTCACCAGAGAGAAATTTTCAAGCCACTGGGTCTGACTCAAACCAGTCAGTCATGTGGGAATCCAGTGTCTTCACCACACCACCTGCTGGCCCCACTAACCTCTGATTTAAAAGACAACAGTAGTGGGGCCAGCAGGTGGCATGATGGTTAAGGTACTGGACTTTCTTATGGCTGACTATGGTTTGATTCTCAGACCTGACAGCTTGCTTTCTCACTCCCCTCCTCTTTCTCTGGTCAAATTAAAAAATAATAATAAATAAAACTGAATAAACAATTTTTTAAAAAATAAAATAAAAACAACAGTAGCCATCAGTGAAGAATTTTGTCATGGCAGTCCCTGGTATATTACCAAATTCTGAATTGAGGAAAGATAAGGAGAAATTCAGCCCTCAGAGAATTCAATGGCCAGTAGCAGCACATAAAGAAAGCTCATGGTCTATCGTGTTTTTCTGGTGCTAGTAAAAATTGGCATAACCGAGCCCAGTGGCTGTTGCACAGTAGTAATACAAGTGCTCAGGAATGCTGGAAGCTATATGGCTGACAACTTGTAAATCTAGAAGCAGAAAAATGCTTTTGATAACTAAACTAACCTCTGATTTATTTATTTATTTTTAGGTGTGTGTTTGTTTTTTGGTTTTTGGTTTTTTCCTATTTAGGTTTTTTCAGATCCACAGGTCAGATAAGCCTGAAAACACTCTGGGCATGTGTATGAGCACTCAGGAGCCAGAGGGCTAGGGAAGGGGGATTACAGCCTGACAAGACTTTTTGAGGGTGCTTCCTTCTCTTCTCTCTCATGCACATGCACATAAAAGTGCATACACATGCATGCTCTATCATTAAAAAAAAAATTGGCACAACCTAAATGATTTATATAGCTGAATTTTTCACTGCCTATTATTCAAAATAGTTATTTTGTCCAAGAACTTCAATGTTGCAAATAAGATGATATAGGTGAAATAAATTTCAGAATAATGAGAAATGTAAAATGACCTGGCACTATATGACCATGAACAAATTATTAACTACCTAACCCCTTTATAAAATTCAATAATCTTATACTTAAAAAGGAATAATATTAACCTCACGAAATTGATGCAGAGATTAAATATGATTATGTATGAAATGCACTTAAAACAATCTCAACATTTATTGGTATTGGTGTTATACTGCACTGGTTGGCCATGTCATCCCCCAAGCTCTGTGACTCCCTCCAGGTCAAGTACCTAACTGATATCTGCTCTATTCAGCTCAATGGCTTAATTTCTAATGTTTTTCTTCCCTCTTAACTTCATAAAAAGTTACCTGTCTTAAACAGGAATCCTTCTAAACCCTGCTCTCTGGTTTCAAAATTAATTATAGAGCCAGCCCTTAGACTAGTGGTTGAGAGAACCATATCCCACAGTCAACTATGGTTCAAATCCCAGCCTCAATGGCCTGAAAAACATGCCAGGTGCATGTGCATGCATGTGGAAGATCCCCACAGGACGGAGAAATGGAGAGAAGGAATTGTGGAATAACCACACCCCACTGAGAGGTGCTTTCTCCTCTCCCTCCACCCCCTGCCCTTTGGAGAGAGCACATGTGCACTCTGGCAATCAACAATAAATTCATTAATTAATTAAAAAAATAACTACTACTACTTACTAAGCACATAATATGTGCCCAATACTAGCAAGTAAGCTTTACATGTGTTACTGGATTTGACCTCTATAATCCTAGGAGAAATATCATTTTATTAGCTTTACATTTTAAAGTTGAAGAAACCAGAATGGCCTAGAGAATCACTGAGATGAGAAGTGGAAGGACCAAAACCCGTATCTGCCCACTCTACAGCCCACACTCTTCTACTTTCAGGCATTGTTTTCTACAGCATTGGTAATCTAATTAACGTACTATCGATAATCATATGTGTTTATTTTAATAAGAAATTATTAAACACTTTTCTTTAACCTAAAAGAGACCTCTAATAGAAGGAATTTCATATACCAGAACAGACTGGATACTGAAAATCTGAAAGTATTTTTCTACTTCTTTGTACACAGAAATGACTCTGAATTTCTCTTCCTAAACATTTCTGTTGTTTCTCTCTCGATCTCTCTCTCCTTTTTTTTTAATTTTCACAGGATATGTGCACTTACAAGAGAGAGATAGAGACAGAAAGAGGGAGAAAAAGCTCCCCTCTAATGAGGCATGGTCATATCACAATCCCTTCTTTACTTCTCTGCCCTATCAGGATTTGGGCATGGTTTTCAAGTCACTGAACCAAGATTCAATCACAGTTGTCTATGTGGGATCGAGCTTCCTTAACCACTAGGCCTTTGGGCTGGCCCTGTTTTTTCTTATCCAGATAATGGTCACAGACAAAATGGTCATTTTAATAGCTATTCAAGTTAAATGATTGTTGTTTTTTTATCTCTACCAGTTGAGTTTTATCTGCTGTACAATAAACCAACCACCTTATATCTTTTAGCTAGAAAAACACTAAAGTTGAATAAAAGTGTAACAAAATGAATTAGAGCTCAATTAAAATTTGCTTTTGGGGAAAGATCACCACAAATCTACTCAATTAATAAAAACACTTTTACAGACAGAGTTTATCTATTTCTAATACCTGTTATGCCATGAATTCATAGGGCATAGGTTCCAGAAGCTCCAGTTCCTTTCTATTGGTTATCACAAAGTGTGCTTCTCTTTTTTTTTTTTTTTTTTTTGAGAGGTTTTCTCTATAGGGCGCGTGTGCTCGCCAGACAGAAAGAGAGAGACATAGAGACAGAAACCGAGAAATCACCCCCCGGGGGGATGGTCACGCCGCAATCCCTTCTCCTCCATTCTCCTCTCAGGATCTTGGGCATGCACGTGTACGCGCCCAGCGTGAGTTTTAAGCCACCAGGTCCGGGACACGAACTGCAGTCAACTACGTGGGAGTCCAGCACATAGCCATTACGCTAACTGCTGGTTCCTACAAAGTGTGCTTCTCTAGGAAGAGCAGGCTGGTGCTTCTGTTGAACCAAGATACCTTTCTCTTTGGCTTCCTTCTTTTTTTGGTCATTTTCCTTCACATGTTTTAGGAAACTATCTCTACTCTTAGAATGCTTAATATGCTCAATACACATATTAATTCTCTTGGTAAGAATGTTGCCCTTAATTTGTATGCTTACAGCAATGCCAACAGCATGCTGGGGTAAAACTGTAGACTCTTGCAGTTTTGCCATGTTAACATTTGTGGGACATTCTTTTTTTTTAGAACTATTCTATTTAACTTTATTTGTTTATTTATTTATTTTTTAAATTTGACCAGAGGGACAGAGCGAGAAAGTGAGAGTGAGAAAAAGAGAGAGAAAGCGACAAAGCAAGCCGCCAAGCCCAGGACTCAGACTGCGGTTGACCACATGGGACATTCTTTTTTGAATGGTACCATCCCCTTGAAGTCTACAATATCGCCTTTCTTGTGGATTCATACATATGTTGCCAAAAGAACTACTCCATGTTTTCTAAAAGGGCTCGAGAACGTATATTGGGTACTTTTTGTTTTTCCCTCTGTGTTCATCATTTTGATGAATTACTAGAAGAAAGCAGTTCTGGCCAAAAGGAGGTAATTGCCAATTTTAAAGATATTCTCCAAACAAAAAAATACGCCAACTCTACAAGTACTTATTATCTTCATTGATTTTTACAATTATTGAAAATCAAGTTATTGTAAAATAGTGTTATCAAAATGCATGTGGTCACTCTTTTAAAAAAAACTACAGAAAGGAACATGAAAAATGTGTACTAGAAGAAGATATAGAAGAAATTCTATAATATAGAGTCAATACATGAGATAGAGTTCTAAATCTGAGGCTTAAAAAGATAGAGATTATTACTATCTGGAAAAATTTTAAAACCAGTTATTGACTTCCCATAAAGCCTAGGAAGTCAAAAAGGGATTAAAAGTAACTTTTAACACACTCCTTTTCTAGGAAAAAAAAAAAGCTGTTTTTTCCTCTCATTATAGAAGCTACCAATATTTAGCTAAAACAAAACTTTGCCTATCTAGAAACAAATCAATGCCAAAATGTTAACCAGAAATCAGCAGAACCAGAAATTTTGAAAAATAAAATGAAACAAAAGGAAGTCTATCAGTCAAAGTAAACTTAGGTCACAAATCATCCAGTTCTTACCTTCAAACCTAGAGGCATCATGCACGTTCTTTACAACTTTTGCAAATTCTTCAAACTGTACTTTGCCACCCTCTGTGAGAAAAACATTATTAATAGATCAGCCTCGCTAAGCAAAAGCCAGAACCACTAAAGCAATCTATAAATGTAAATTATTTTAGGTACTCATAAAAATCATATTTTCTGTTGATATTTTGAGTAATCAAATGATGAATTTTATGGAATTAGTAAGTCTTACGATTACAGATGTCAGGTTACGTTTTCAATTTCTATCAATCAATATGGGATACATTTCATATTCTTAAAATATAAAACCAAGACATATTTCTAGATAAAAATAAGAGACAGGCTTCAGTCATAGTTTATCCTTTTAACTGTTTAAAAATTAAAATTCTGTACTAAATAAGTTTAAAGACTTCATTCAGTGTCTGATGATTCTATAATTTCTGATATATTTACACCTGTTTCTTTTTTGGGAGGAGAGATTTTTGCTATGGGGTACATGCACTCGCCAGAGAGACAGAGACAGAGAGACAGAAAGTAAGAAATCACACTCTGGGGGGTGGGGGGAATGGCCACAGCGCCATCCTCTCTTTTTTGATCTCCTGGGATCTTGGGCACGCATATACAGGTGCCCGCAGTCAGTCATGTGAAAGTCCAGCCACGTAACCAGTACGCCATCTGCTGGCCCCTACACCCATTTCTTGCACAAGAATAAAAAGCACTAAATTACAAAGTCAAAGTGACAAACACAGGAGACAGAAGTCATTTTATTTTGCTAGTCAAGAACAAGGATTTAAATTTATTGTAGTTTTGTCATTTATGATCATAGACTAGAACAAAGTATAGCAAGCAAGGATTATCACCTGAAGATAAAAGTCAGTCTAGGGTTTAAATACATAGCTATAAATAATAATGTCTTGTCTTCTATCTTTCTCGGCTTTCAAAATTTACATTTGAGTTCTTAGAAACTATACTCTGTACTAAAAGTACATGTCTTTATTACAGCTTTTCTCTTTTTGTAGGGCTTTGTATCTCCGTAACTATGAAGGCCCTGCCCCTTATTCTGTCAGTTATCTCTGGTGGGAAAAAAAGGAACAGAATCAAAAGGAAGGCTTTGTATATTCCATTGCCCATACTTCTTTTATACACTGTCATTCTGGATGGCCTTCCCTCAGCCTAACTTCAATCAGCAAGCCTAGAGCATCAAATCTAGCACCACCAGCAAAACAGAGAATGTCTCAGTCTTTAAACAGCAAGGGACATCTATGATTCCCTCTATCTAATTCCTAGCCTATAGATTCAGTCTCTCATATTCACCTTGACTATTTTCCACATCATCCTGACACATTTTGGCTTAACTCCACTTTCTTCCTACAAGTTTTTCAGAAGAAACAAAGGAACTCAAAAGCTATATAACCAGATATTTAGGCAGTATTCTGACTTTGCCAAATTAAAAGTACCCTTTTTTATTTTTCGATTTTTTTAAAAAGAATCACAAAGTTATTTTATATTACATCTAGATACTAAGAAGATACAGGAAGGGAAATAGGTTAGCTTTCAATTTTTTAGTATATATAATAGTCTTTGCTTTATGATATTTTTGTGAGCTTTGTTTTTACTTGCTAACTAAATGGAAGCTGCCAGCAGGTGTGTTTTTCTACCAAATTAGTCTATTTCAAAAAAACAGCATAAATATCTCAAGTATTGTTAATATAAAGTTTGAATAGATCTCTTAACATATCCTAACTATACCTCTATGTTCATTGAGACATTCCATTTTCCAGCAACATATTACACAATTTGAAGGTACTCAATGCATATTTTATCATCTTAGAGTAATAGTAAACTAGATATTAATACTTTTTCTATAAGATAGCCAAAAAATCAGAACTTCCTTTATATTTCCTAAATGCAAGTGTTAGCATGTCAGCAATACTGGAACATTTTATTCCACCAAATATAAGACAGAAGACAAATAAGTGTTGACAGAAGACAAACTCATATCCTTGTGAACTTTTTTTTTAAGACTTATTTTTATTTAACTTCCTTCCTTCCTTCCTTTCTTTTTAATTTGACCAGAGAAGTACAGGGAGGGAGGG
>NW_006160144.1:633390-649453 GCF_000334495.1 Tupaia belangeri chinensis
GGGAATGTGAGAAAGCAAGCCGCCAGGTCCAGGACTCTAACTGGGGTCGGCCATGTGGGAGTCCAGAGCCCTTAACCACCATGCCACCTGCCAGCCTCAATCCTGTATACCTTTTAATTTTAGCATTTAGAATACTCACCATCAACTGTTGCTAGTTTCAGTGCAGCTACAAATTCATCTTTCTTTAAATTGCTATTCATACCAGACAGAGTGTTCCATAGATCAGAAACATCCATCTTCTCCTTGCTGAGATTGTGGAAATTTTCTACAGCATCAGACAATACTAAAGGGTAAGCAAAATATAAGTTTAACAATATGCTTAACCACAGAGTTAATACAGTAAAATACTATCTGAAATAGCCAAGAATTAAGGTTTTTATAGTTAAGAAGATAACAAACATAATATAAATGAATTACCAATTTTCAAATATTAAAACTCAAAAAGAGATCAGCAGGTGGCAGGGTGGTTAAGGTGCTAGCCTCCCACATGGCCAACCATGGTTCGAGTTCCAGATCTAGCAACTTGCTTTCTCACTTTCCATCTCTCTTTCTCTCTGGTCAAATTAAAATAATAACAACAGGGGAACCAGTTGGTGTAATGGCTATGTCACTGGACTCCCACGTAGTCTACCGCAGTTAAAGTCCTGGACCCCGCGGGTTTACGCCGGGCGCGTGTGCATGCATGCCCAAGATCCTGAGAGGAGAATGGAGGAAAAGGGACTGCGGTGCGACCATCCCCCCTGGGGGGGGTGATTTCTCGTTTTCTATCTCTCTGTCTCTCTCTGTCTTTCTGGCGAGCGCATGCACCCTATAGCGAAAACCTCTCAAAAAAAAGTAATAATAACAACAATAATAAAGTTAAATTAAAATAATTATTTTAAAAATTCGACAAAATATTTAATATCCAACTTAATTTATCTTTGAAGACACTGAAAATTTTCAGGAGCTTATTGTGTTACCACCCCTGAATAATCATTATAAACAATAATTTTCATTAAACTGTAGATTTATACCTCTAAATTCACAAACATCTGTAAATGAAACACTGAATTAAATAGTTCTTGTTCTATACCTCCTCCAAAAATTGTTCCCTGACTTCTACTTCCTCTTCAATCTATCAGTGCATTCAATGGAAAAAACTTTTGTTTTTATTAAAATTTCAATAATTTCAATTTAAAAAAACCTTTTTAGGGTTTCGGGGTGTTTTTAGATGTTTGCCATAGAGCATGTGCACTTTCTGGAAAGGCAGAGAGAGAGAGAAAGTAAGAAATCACCCCTCTGGGGAGATGGCCATGCCACAATCCCTTCTCCATTCTCCTTGCAGGATTTTGCACATGAACACACGTGTCCATCATGTTTTTCAAGCTGCTGTGTCCAGGACTTGAACCATGGAATCAGCCATGTGGGACCCATTATCTTAACCACTATACCACCTTTACTCCATTAAAAATACACACACATGGGAACCAGCAGTTAGCGTAATGGCTATGTCGCTGGACTCCCACGTAGTCGACCGCGGTTCGTGTCCCGGACCCGGTGGCTTAAAACTCGCGCTGGGCGCGTGTGCGTACATGCCCAGGATCCCGAGAGGAGAATGGAGGAGAAGGGATTGCGGCGTGACCATCCCCCCTGGGGGGTGATTTCTCGCTTTCTGTCTCTATGTCTCTCTCTCTGTCTGTCTGGTGAGCGCACGCGCCCTGTAGCAAAAACCTCTCCAAAAAAAAAAGATAAAAATACACATGACCTTACATATATGGTGAACTTCTTCGTGTAGGAACTATCTTCTTCGTGTTAGCATATTTACAGCCTAACATAAAAAGCCTGGTACGTACTAATGGCTCATAAACATATGGAATAAATTGGAAGCTAGAAAGAGATGAAACAACTAAAACCAAAAATTCTGCATATTAGTATCCGAGCCACTAGATGGCACTACTTTCCCAAAGTGGGAAGATAATTTTAAATCCTAACCTAAAATGAATCTGATATTCTCAGACACGGCCCTAGCTTTCTAAAAGTGTGCAAATGAAAAGTAAGATTATAATGGTTTGCAATTCATTTGTATGTGGTATTCATTCCAGAGTTAGGAGTCAGCAATGGAGAAGATGAAGACCAAACACAGCAGCAGAAAGCAAGGCATTTATTTGCCTAATAGACTGTGGGATGACTAGCTCTCTCAGTATCTTTCCCTTAAAAAAAAAAAAAAAAAGTCAAACCATTTGATCCACAAAATCACAAAACATAATGTTCTTACTTACATAATTTTTCAGAAAAGCGTTCTGTGTTGGTCATCATTGTATCGACAAGTTCTTTAAAATTCACTTTTTTGATTTCTAAAGAGAAAAGAAACACATTTTCTTCAGTATCTTTAAGTATTAAATTATCATGACAAGAATTGAATTATATGAAGTAAGTTATATATTCAGGGAGATAGAATATCCAGCAGGTAACAGCAACCACTAAATATGATATAAGTATAAAGGGAAAAGCAATTCAACTTACAGACAAATAATAAACACTAAAAAATACCCCCAAAAAATCAAAATTCTTCTAGTGCCTCGTAAGTGTATAATAGTATAATATTTTAAACTTTACTATACATTATCTTGTCGGTTTCACAACAAATCAGTGAGAATATGTTGGTGAAGTATTAGTGTATTATTTTATAGATCACTAATAACGTTTATACATTTTTCCCCAAGATCACAGAAAAAAATGAAAGATCAGAGTTTAGAAGCGAGCTCTCTCAATCCCTGGTCCCTTAAACATCAGGCTACCATTTATACTAAAATCCTTATTCCAATATAGTATTGAACCCATTAGACATTTTAATAGTCACTTTATACCTACAAAATATATTTCCTTAATTATATATAATTATATATCCAACATTATAATGAATTTCTAAAATTTTAAGAATTTTCTAAGGCCACATATAAAGGCTTTATACAGATAGGATGAGCTTTTTATAACCTTAGCCCTTTGTTCAACCCATTAAGAAAACAAAAATCTAACACAACTGCAAAAGGTAAGTCTCAGCCTAGTTCCCATTCCTATATATATATATGTATTTGTTATTTATTTTTTGCTATAGGGTGCATGCACTCACCAGAGAGACAGGGAGGGGAAGGAGGAAGAAATCACTCCCCCAGGGGGAACAACCACACTGTAATCCCTCCTCTCTACACCTCTCAGGATTTAGGGCATGCACGCACATGCGATCGGCATGATTTTCAAGTCACCGAGTCTGGGACTCAAACTGCAAAGTTGATGTGGGATCCAATGCCTTAACATCCATGCTACCTACTGACTCCAATATTGTATTTCTAAGAAACATTTGCATTGTTCTGTATGTCTATAGTTCATTTTCACTGGTGTATAATTTTCCATTATATGAATACATCAATGATGTATATAACAATTAATTTATACATTCTGTGACTGAACATGTTGTTTCCCTCCCCCCCCCTTTTTTTAATAGTTAAAATTGATGTTGTGGGGCTGGAAGGTGGCATGGTGGTTAAGGGTACTAGACTCCCACATGGCCGACCATGGTTCAAATCCCAGACCTGGTGGCTTGTTTTCCTCCCTCTCTCTTTCCCACTTATCCCTCTCTGGTCAAATTAATAAATGGATAAATAAAGTAAAATAAAGTAATTCTGTAAAAAAAAAAAAAAAAGAAAGAAAAAAGATTGATGCTGCTATAAACATTCTTAAACATATCTTCTGCTATATAAGTAGAAGATATTTTCTGGGATTTGTAGATATGAGGAGAATTTTTACACAATTAGTAATGAAAACTTTACAAGACATTACATTTTGCTTTCCAAAGTAGTATTTAGCACTTTCATCATATTTACCAATACTTAGACTGATTTCCTAATTTTTGCCAGCTTAGGGGTATAAAAAAGTATTTCACTGTGACTTAAATTTTTCATTTCCCTGATTACTAATGATGTTAAGAATCTTTTCATATGATTGCTAGCAACTTGTGTCTTCATCTAGAAGTAGCTGTTCTTGTAATTCAGTCATTTTGCTATTGGACTGTTAATCTATAGACATTTCCTAGATATTCTCTGCAATAAACATTGTCAGTGAGTCATAAATAATCACTCAGTTTTTGTGGCTTATATTTATTATTTTGGGTATTTTTTTTTTAAGAGAGAGATTTTTGCAATAGGACGCGTGTGCTTGCTGGAGACACAGAGAGACTGAGAGACATAGTGAGAAATCACCCCTCTCCCCCAGTGGGGATAGCCATGCTGCAATCTCTTCCTCTCCATTCTCCTCTCATGATTTGGGGCATGCACGTGCATATGTACCCAGCGTGAATTTGAAACCACTAGGTCAGGCATTCAAACTGCAGCTGTCTCGGTGGGAGTCCAACGCCATAACCACTACACCACTTGCTACCCCCTTTGTGATATATCTTTTCTTTTTTTTAAGAGAGATTTTTGCCATAGTATGCATGTGAACTCGAACCACAGTCGGTCATGTGGGAGTCCAGTGCCCCACTACACCACCTGCCAACCCCCCAGTTGGAATAACTAAAAGCTTTTTCATCAGATTGTCAGAAAAGTCATGACACAGTTTTGCATAGAAAATATGTCAAAACTTATCTGATGACCCAGTGTTTTGCTGTTGTCAAATTTACCAGTCTTTTCTAGTTAATGATGCTTTTATATATTAAAAATCCTTCCTAACTCTAACTCAGAAAGTGTTTCTTCTATTTTTTCTAAAACATTTAGTTTTAAAATATAGAAATTATTACCCAATTTGGTGTAAGATAAGAATTCAATGCCATTTCTTTATTTAAATAATTATGTCGGCCATATAAAAAATGGTCTTTTTCTCCCCAGTGATCTGTCACCTTATCGTATATGTTTCTATGCATGTATGGATATGTTTGGAAATTCCTTATCTTTGGCCAATTTCTCTATCCTAGTACTATTCTCATACTGTTTTAATTAGTGTTGATAAAAAAAAGTGTTGATATCCAGGAAAACAAGATCCCTCTCACCACCACACACACACACACACACACACACACACACGGTGACATACATGTTCTTGTTTAAAAGTGTTTTAGGTATTCTTAGCTCTTCATTTATACTAATATTAGAATTAGGTCATCAAAAAATATCAGGGTTGTGGGATCAGCAGATAGCGCTGTGGTTACATTGCTGAACTCTCTCATGGCTGACCACGGTTTGAGTCCCAGACCCAACAGCTTCAAATTCACGCCAGGTATGTGTGTAGGCACGCCCAAAATCCAGAGAGGAGAATGGAGGAGAAGGGGCTGTGAAGTGGTCATCCTCTTGGGGCAGGGGGGTGCTTGCTTTCTGTCTCTCTGTCTCTCCAGAAAGTGTACACACTCTTTAGCAAAAATCTCTCTAAGAAAAAAAAAATCAGTATATATTAGAATTGCTTTGGATAATTATATTAATTACAGAATCAACAGTCTTTGCTCTCTGAATCCCATAGCCATGGAATATTACCATTTATCTAGGCTTTCTTTAATGTCTTAACAAAGTCTTACCATTTTTATACACACACAATTTATATTAGATGTGTTCCTATTTCTTTTTTACTTTTACTATGGAAAACGTAAAACATAAAATTGGTAAAACATTATAATGAATACTCATGTATTATCCCTAGCATCAAAAATTACAAACCCACAGATAGTTTTATTTCACCTAAACCCCACTCACTTGTCCAGCCCACTCTACCTTTTCCCTTTAGAAAAGTTGCTGCTAAGATATATAAACATAGATACTCAAAACTGGTATACCTTCTTGTGAATTGTGTCTTTGGCATAATAAAGAGCCCTTTATTCCATTTAATGCCTTTTGTCCTGGCATGTATTTTGTCAGATAGTAAGATCATGAACACCTGCTTTCTTTTTGTTTGAAAAATGTCTAAAAGACTATCAATACTGGTTATTCTATATCATGAGCTCTTGCACATATTGTTGAACTTTTTAGTATTTTTGTACTACTTTTTTTGGGGGGGAGGGGGGAGAGGTTTTTGCTATAGGGTGTGTGCACTCACCAGAGAGTCAGAGAGACAGAAAGTGAGAAATCACCCCTCAGGGGGGATTGGCCATGCCATAATCCCTTCTCCTCCATTCTCCTCTCAGGATCTTGGGCACACACACACATGCGTCCAGTGTGAATTCAAGCTACCGGGTTCGGGACTCGAACCATGGTCGATTACATGGGAGTCCAGCAACACAGCCATTATGCCAATTGCTGGTCCTATATTTTTGTACTTTCTTTATTGGTTTAATTTTAATAGACTTTCTCTTGTAAAAACAATAAAGTAATTATTCTGAAGAAGGAAAAAAGTAGTAAACTAATCCTTCTTCCAGATGTGACAACTTGGTTTGCCTAAAAATGTATCACTTACCATCAGCTTCTGTCAGCTCTGTAAGCTTCTCAAATTCTGGCTTGGAAAGATAAATTCCAAAATTTTGAAGACAAGTATTTAAGTGCTCAGAATCAACATTTTCATCCTTAATTTTGTCAACAGCATTTATAACATCAGTCAACACTAAAAATAAAACAGTATACTAATAATCATTAAATATTGATCATAAGATGAATTTCAATTCTAACATTAAATTAACAAAAACACAAATCACTTTAGAAATTTCTATACTAAAATGCAAAACCAGAGTCTTTAATAATACTGAAAATCAATAAGTATCAAATTAGAGTCAAAATTACATAATTCTACTTTGCTATAGTCTCTGTACCTAGGAAAGCACCAATTTAATTACTCTAAAATAACACAACAAAAAATACATAGGACACAAGACCAGCAGGTATTGTGGAAGTTAAGGTTCTGGATCCCAACATGGTTGATTGTGCAGTTCAAGTCCTGAGCCCACTGGTTTGAAAAAATTTGACGAGCATATTTGCATGAGTGCCCAAAATCCCGAGGGGAGAATGGAAGAAGAGGGATTGTAGCATGGCCATGCCCCTGGGGGTGATTTTTCACTTTTCCTCTCTCTGTCTCTTCCCAGTGACTGCACACACCCTATGGCAAAAATCTGAAGAGGAATAAAAAAAAAGAGAGAGAGAGAGAACACAAACAGGAACACAAATAGTGTAAAATTTTTCAATTTAATGAAACAATTTTAAATTCCCTAGTAGTTTATTTATCAGCAGTAAAAACTCAAACCCAAATGATAAACTGAGATAAAGTATTAGGGAGATACGTGGTCCAGTCCTTGATAAATTCATCTTAATCTTTCATAAATATAAAAATTATTATTTAGAAATAATTACCCTACAGCTTTTCTTTATAATACTTTGAAATTTATATTTCATAAACTTGGGTAGTATTTCCTCCATTAAATTTAAACTGTTAATTTTTCCTGCAATAGAAACATTTTTAAATTACTTAGCAAACTACAGAACTATTAGGGGAGTTGAATAAGAACTCATGTGATTCAATTCGATAATTTCAAATCATTTGAAGGAAAAGAAATGAAAAAATTGTACTTACACACACACACACACATACACACTCTAGAACAAATCAAACTCAAATAGGTTTTCTCTAGTAGTCCATTAGGATAGGTAAAAAAAGCTAAGTAGTAGTAGAGGGCATTAAGTCCATTTTAACTAGTTAATTCTCTTGTAGCAGCCACTGAAAATCATTATGAATTACTAAACGAATTGATTATGAAAATGTCTGAATTTGATGATTCTTAAAAAGATTCTTTAAAAGATGTTTTTATGTAAAAATAGTGCAAGATACATGCTCCTGTCTTGCAAACAAAATGTTAAAGTGAAATAAATTCTGATTTAAAAGTTAAAATTACTTTTTAAAGCTTACTTATTTATTGACAGAGAGAGAGAAAGAAAGATAGGTACCCTTGACAAGGTCTCACCACATCATGATCCCCACCCCCTCAGACTTCTAGCCAGCCAGGATTTTGGGTACACCATGAGCACTCTTGGTGTTTTAAGGTTAACTCAAATCCAAATGCAAACCCAAGGCTGGCTCCATGGAGTATCAGTAATGTGCTGCACAAGAGAAGCTGGATCCAACATCGCAATGTGGTTCAAATCTCTGGTCTGGTCAGCCAAAAACACACCAGGCATGTGTCAGAGTACTCAAGATACCACAGGCTGCAGAATTGGAGGACAGGGATCTCTTTGTCTCTCCTTCTTTCTCTCTCTTGTGTGTACTCATGGGCTCTATCATGAATTTAAAAAATAATAATAAATCACTACAAGCAAAACAAAGAAGAGAAAAAAATAAGATTATAGTGATAGTTGTACAATCCTAAGAATTTAATAAGAATCAGTGGATTGGCAATTTTATACACATAAATTATACCTTGATAAAACTGTTTTTTTCTTGGACAGGTTTTTGCTATAGGGTGTATGCTCTCACCAGAAAGACACAGAGACAGAAAGTGAGAAATCACACCCCAGGGGGGATGGCCACACCACAATCCCTTCTCCTCCATCCTCCTCTCGGGATCTTGGGTACACACGCACACGCGCCCAGCATGAGTTTAAGCCACTGGGTCCGGGACTTAAACCACAGTTGACTACATGAGAGTCCAACGACATAGCAGTTACACCAGCTGTGGTCCCTTGAATAAACATTTTTAAAAACGGTCTCAAAGGTTAATCAATCCAGTCTTTAATTCAAACAAGTTCCTTAACCCTCTCAAAAAAATCAAAAACAAAATCACCCACTAAATCCTTATCCATGGTGCCAATTATGTATTTGATCTCCTCATAAACCTTGGTATTATTGTACATTTATGCAGCACTTTTCACTTTGTAAAATACAAATGACAACTCTTTGAGGTAAGCAAATTCACGATTATTACCCGTTATAACATATTTTTTAAATAGGCAATCCACTTGTCTAAGTCACAGCACTATTCAGCATCTATTCAAAAGCAAACCCAATACTATTGAGTCTAATTCCTCTCAGCCTAATTGCTCTTTCTTCCAAATCATTTTAAAACAAGTTTTCTACCTACCATTGTATTCAGGAAGACTTCGTTCCTTGTAGAGAGCACTTATAAAGTCATCTAACTTCACCATTCCATTTTCTGTTAAATAAAGAGATTAGATTATACATTCTGTTGTATTTTTCATAAAACATAAATTTATAATTTAACACAATTATGAAGAAAACTTACTTAATCATACTTGAGGGATCAACTTCATATCCTATCTTCTAATATGATTCTTAATAAATTAGGTAAGTTCATTTCTTTTCACAATTAAGAGCATAGTAATGCAAAAAATATGCTAGGCACCAAGGATACAAAAATAAGTAAGACAAAGTCCTTGCCTTTTCAATATCTATTCATGCAAACCACTGAGTAGATACTAAGTTCTTGATATAGTAAAAATGAAAGGTGTCCATATAGATGGGCCATGAGAACATTAAGGAGTCTATTTCATACCATCATGAAAACCCACAAAATATGTATTCTATTGTCACTGTAACAATACTCACCAGCCTTGACAGACTCAAGGATACCCATCCTTATCCCTAGTATCCATAATCCATGTGTTCCAATTAACTACTGGGCTATTGAGAAAGTCATGACACATTTTTGCATAAAAAGATAACATCGTGACTTTCCTGACAACCTAATACATATTTTTAAATATAAATCCTCCAAAATAATCATACTAATCCTAATAAGAAGCAAAAAGTAATTTAGTTGCCTCTCTCTAGAAGAAATTCAGCTTAGTTGTTGATAAAAACAACTTCTCTAATTTAAAAAAAAAATAAATCCTCCCTTGAAACTTAAACTTTGCTTTGAATTTAGAGGGCTGATTGGGATATATGCCACACAGCATTTAAATACTGTCTGCCTTGATTGCTTAAGAATCATCAACTGGAGACCAGCAGTTAGCATAATGGCTATGTCGCTAGACTCCCATGTAGTCGACCACAGTTTGAGTTCTGGACCCCGGCAGTTTAAACTCACACCAGGCACATGTGCGTGCGTGCCCAAGATCCTGAGAGGAGGATGGAGGAGAATGGATTGCAGCGTGGCCATCCCCCCTGGAGGGTGATTTCTCATTTTCTGTCTCTCTATCTCTCTCTCTGTCTTTCTGGTGAGCGCATGCGCCCTATAGAAAGAAAGAAAAAAAAAACCTCTCCTCCCCGCCCCCCAAAAAAGAATCACCAGCTGGCCGGGGAGGCAGCAGATGGCATGGTAGTTAAGGTGCTGGACACTCCCACATGGCTGACCACAGTTCAAGTCCCAGAACTGGTGGCTTGTTTTCTCACTTTCCTTCTCTCTTTGTGTGTGTCTCTCTCTGGTCAAATTAAAATAAATGAGTAAATAAATAAAACGAAATAAATAATACTTTAAAAAAATTACCAACTCGGGGCCAACAGATGATGTAGTGATTACATCACTGGACTCCCACATGGCCAACCACAGTTTGAGTCCTGGACCTGGTAGCTTGAAACTAACGCCAGGTGCATGTGCATGTGTTTCCAAGATACCAGGAGCAGAATAGGGAAGGGATTGTGGAATGGCCATCCCCCCCCCCCAGAGGTGATTTCTCACTTTCCCTCTCACTCTCTCTCTCTCTCTCACTCTGGAGAGCGCACGCAGCCTAAGGCAAAAACCACTATTAAAAAAAAAAAAAAAAAAAAAAAAGACAGAAAAGAATCACCAGCTCTAAATTACCTTTATCTTTTGGAATGTCCAATTATTTCTCCTCAGATCCCTAGGCTATTTACTTAGAAATTTTATACCCCTTGGATGTGTTGTTTTAGAGCCTGAACCTCTCTATAACCAGATCAGCCTCTCCCAATGCCTGACCTATCTAAGAAGACATACCTAGAGATAGTGATAAAGAGCCTTACTGGAACAATTTTGAAATATAAAAAGCCTTGCCCCTCCAAACCAATATGTTAGGTCAAAACTTCCAGAATTTTTTTTTCTTTTTACTTTCTTAATATTTTTAAAGAATTATTATTTATTTAACTTAATTATCATTTTTATTATTTTTAAAAATTTTCTACAGAACACATATGCTCACCAGAGACAGAGTGAGAGAGAGAGAGGGGGAAAGAGAGAAAGCAAGCAGCCAGGTCCAGGACTTGAACCACAATCAGTCATGTGGGAAATTCAGCACCCTAACCACTATGCCACCTGCTGGCCCAACTTCTTTAGATTTTTAAATCTGCTCTTCTGAATCTTCTTCAAAATAGCCTATTTTGGGGCTAGCCATGGGTAGTAGTTAAGATGGTTGGATCTCACATGACCAACTGTACAGTTACAGTCCTGGACTTAGCAGCTTGTTTTATGTGCCCATATCCTGAAAGGAGAGCGAAATGGAAGAGAAAGGATTATAGTGTAACCATTTCCAATGGGGGTGGGGGGTGAGGGGACAATGCTTTCTCACTTTCCCTCTCTCTACTGCAAGCTGGCAAAGCAGAAAGGAAGGAAAGAAAGAAAAACGGAGGGAGGCCCATTCTATCCCATTTCTAGCTGAGAGAAATTTTTCCAGTTTTCTCACATCTTTTTTTTTTTCTTTTCTGAGAGAGGATGTATATTTTTACTGGGGGGTCGGGGGGGAGGAGGGAAGCGTCCCTCATAGAGAATGGTCATGCTACAATCCCTTCTCGATCTCTTACTCCTTTCGATATTTTGGGCACACACACACTGGTATGTTTCTGAAGCTGCCTAGTTCTGGACTCGAACTACGAGGTTGGTCATGTGGGATCTGGCTGCCTCAACTACTAGGCCATGGATCTGGACTCCAACATGTAATACTATCCCATAAATATCTAATTTTCTCCATAAGGTTAGTAGTATCAGTCTCTCACCATTTTTAGTAGTATCTTTCACAATCTTCTGGAACTCTTTATCTGATAAAGAAATTCCTACTGAAGGCAAAAGGGACTGAAGTTCTTCTGCAACAATATAATTTTCTTGAAGTTTACTGATAGCTTCACAGGCATTTTCTATATAAATATACAAAATGTAGAAAACTATTAAGCAACAGAATTTATGTGTCTAAAGCAATTAATTGGTATCTAAAAATTTTATCTAGTAATCAGATAACAAATATAGGTACTAATATTTCCTTATAGAAGGTCTGCTTTTCTCTCCACCTGCTATTGTGTCTTAATTATACTTTATTTCAAACACAAAACTGTCTTAAAGTTCTATAGACATTTATAAACTACTTGTTTGGAGAAACAGCCTGTTATAGTGACACAGCCAACACAGCTTGCTTCTGATTAAAAATAATCAAGAACTCCAAGAGATGAAACACCAGTGTGTTTTATTTAGATTCTAGAATTCCAAGCAAAAATGGAGAGTTCTACCCCTTCCCATCAATTTAGCCTACCATGCTTTTGATTAACAATTTTTGAATATAAAATCCTAGAAGCAGACACAGAAGAATCACAAAGGCCTCTTACCATGACACACCGAGATGAGCACAATATTACTTCTGTAGTATTGTGACCAAAAACCTGAATTTGTTTATGAAGAAATGTAAGAAAAATCCAAAATGAAGGGCAGCATACTAAATAACAGTCAGTATTAAGCATACGTGACAACTAAATGTATCGTGTATGATCCTGGGTCAAATACTGGCAGAAAAAGGGCATTCATGGGATAACTGACAAAATTTGTATGAGTTCTGTAAATTAGTAAGCAGTATTGTATTACAATTAATTTCCTGGTTTGGATCATTGTTACGGAAGTTATTAAGATCTGAACACTTGGAAAACCAGACGCAGAATATAAAGAAATGTTTTTAGTACTTTTGCAATTCTTATGAGTATAAAATTATTTCTAAATGAAAACTTAGGAAAAAATGCTTTAATTTAAATAATGGAGGCATTCATATATCCCAGATGCCCAATCAATTACCATCAATTTTTCTGGGGGAATTTCTATCAAATACACTGTTTTATACATCTCTATAAGCAGAACATGAAGTATGACAGTGGTAAGTGGCATTATTTGAGTTTAGTAACAGCAGGAAGGTACATGTCACTTTCTTCTGAAGGCCTCTTCTACCCATTGGCTCAGTATCTACTATTTCAATTATTTCTTTAACCAAGGGCCTTATTCTTATTGAAATATGAAGAATCTGCAGAAAAAGAAATGAGGCACAGAGTAGCACATGTAAAGAAAGCAGAATGAATGTCCCTGTGCTTCCTTACTAGATCATGTTCTTTTTTCAACTGAGTTATCTAAATTATGCATTAGTGTATGAATCACTAATTTTTCACTAAGCACTCATCTTAACTGTTCTAGTCAATACAATAAAAGGGTCAGTAAAGTTTTTAAAGAGAAAAAATATGAAAGTAGCTTCATCAGAGGACAGCAAGAATAAACATTTAATTTGGGTCAATCCATAGTACTTTTGTGAAGAAAGTAGCACAGAAAATAGCACATATATTGGTTGGAAAACTACTAATCAACTCTTAGAGTTGTATAGTATTAATTATTTTCTCTTGAAAATCTCTATAAGAGATAACACCTAAAATACTATGAAAATCACATATTTAAATTATGAACTCTAGCAAAAATTTCACATATACTTCCTAAACACTTGTTTTTAAAATTACAAAATAAACACTTCCAAAGGAAAACAGGCCGTATCCTTTCTAGGGAACAGAGTGACTTCATTTAATCACTGAATCAATTTTTCAGAAAAAGTTAGGTTCTATCAAAAAAGAATGAATATCTGGAAAGGAATTACCATCAAATCACTGTATTGTATCTAATGTTCTATGTATCAGAAGTGGTGGTTACCCAGGGTATTGACAGCTGAAATGCTTGCAACTATATCATCATTCATTCATTCTGCTTCTTTCTGTGATGACTAAAAAACTCAAGGACCTAGATTCTGGCATACATGTGCAATACTGACCCAAAGCAGTAACTGCAGTCTTTTCCTTAGATGAAACCTGTTGTAGGATACTTGAATGCCTTCTCACTGCTGGTTTCTTAAGTTCCGAGATAGTAGAAATATCACTTTTATCCAGAGACTTACTGAGGTTTGTAATACTCTTGAAGCTTTGTGGTTTAGACTTCGATTCATGAATTTCATCCTTCTCTAAATGTTTTCTAAAATTTAGTTCATTCTTGGAATTTGGTTCCTGGAATCCTACATCACTACTGTCAATTCCATCCAGAAATTTTCTTATTTGCAAAGTACTTTTCGGTCTTTTCAATTCAAGGTCATCACTCTCTTCTTTAATTTTACTATGTAGATGTTGAAGGTTTTTTTTATTTAGCCTTTTGGATACTGAAGATTCAGGTAGTCTGGGAGATAAGCTGCTTTTCTTCCTATATTGTAGATAGCCTTCTGCTACATTTGATAACTTTCTGTCTGATGTGTCATCCAAGGCTGACCCTTCCATAATTGCTAAGTAAGACAAATATATTCAGTTATTTCATTCACCTTCACAATTTGTAATAGATTTCAAAAATATTAACTAAAAACGATATTTTTAAAATGACAACTAAGTTATAGTAAGTAGGCATTATTCACAATAGCCACAATATAAAATCAACTGCCTATCAATAGATGAATAGATAACTAAAATGTAGCATATATAACAGAATATTATACAACCATTAAAAGAAGAAAATCCTGTCATTTGAGACACTGATGAACCTAGAGAATATTATCTGAAATGGAATAAACCAGGCACAGAAAAACAAATAGTGTGTGTTATTTACATGGTAGATCTAAAAAAGTTTATTAATTTTAAAAAGTAGAAAGTAAAATGGAGGATATACCAGGGGCTGGGATCAGGGAGGGGTTGGGGAGATGCTTATAAGAATACAAAATTTCAGTTAAACTCAAGAGTAAGTTTAAGAGATGTATTGTAAAACATTGTGACTCTAGTTAATAACAATGATTGTATTTTTGAAAATTTATACACAAAAAATTGTTATAACAATTATAGTTCACTTACAAACATCCTCATACTGCTGCAGTAGCTCATTCAAAGTAAATACAATATCTCCAATATCCACCATGTGGTTATCTGTAATAGAGAGAATAACTTCAAATACTCAATTTACTTTTGAACACAGATTATAACTGCAATCCTATTCTAATATTAAAACAACACAGAAATATGTGGAAATAGGAACAGAAAGCCAAGTATTATGAGTTTTTAATAATACCTAGAATGGTGGATTATTAAGTAAGCACATGCTGAAACATAAGACGAAGACTATAGTTTTTTCTTTCATAAGAGTTTCCCATTTTAAGCACCCATGCTAGATTATAGGCATGAGGATGAGTTCAGATTTAATGACCTTGAATAACTGTGCACAGAGGTAGAAAATGCTTTGTCCAATAGTTCTTTCCTCCAAGTATTTGACTTTACTGACTGTCCAAAGTGACAAAGATTGGAAATTGACTTACCTACCAATAATAATTCTGGGTTTGCTCTTTAGTCTAGTCATAAGAAAACAACTATTCAATACAATAGTTGCCTTTTATTTGTAATTTTTCTTTCTGCAGTTTCAGTTACCCATGATAGAGCACATTATAAAATGTTAAAAGGGAAACTGCAAAAATGAACAATTCTTAACTTTCAAATTGTGCACAATTCTGAACAGTGTGAGAAAACCTCATACTGTGCCAGCCTATTTCTTCACCAAAAGGAAAAGTGGAAGCACAGTACAACAAAATATTTTGAGAGAGAGGCTATAGTCACATAGGTTTTATTATAGTACATGCCTATAATTGTTCTTTCATTTTAAGTTATTGGTGTTAATCTCTTGCTGTACCTAATTTATAAATTAAACTTTACCCTAGATACATATGTATAGGTATAAACATAGTATCCATAGGGTTCAATACTATCCATGGTTTCAGAGATTCATAGAGGGTCTTGGAAGATATCACCCACAAAAAAGGGGAGGGGAGTGGTTTACTGCAGTATGCATAAATGAAGACTCTAAGAGAAAAATACAAGTTTTTAAAGTGACTTCTGAATCAAAGAATTAAATTATATACAGTATAGTTTTGGTGTTGGCTGAGTTTGATTCACTTCTAGCATTCCT
>NW_006160144.1:649669-667042 GCF_000334495.1 Tupaia belangeri chinensis
CATTCCTGCCCCTGCCCTAAGACCATTTTTCTTCTCAGGTAACACATAAACAAACCTATTAAGATGATTTTCCTAGTCAAAAGATAAGAACCTTCCTTATGAGGAATTTTGCATTAAATTGCAGCCACCTTACTAGGATAGCAAAGTGAAGAACATCTTGTTCTCCCTGATTGGAGGAGGTGGGGTGAGGGGTAATAATTATTCACTTATTTAACAAACATTTATTTGGCAGTTAATATGTGCTCTACATATACTGTGTTAGGTATCGCAGATACAATATTGACCAAAAGCAGACATGATATCCGTTCACCTGGTGCTTAGTCTAATTTGAGATACAGATACTAATCACCAAATTAAAAATACAAAATTGCAACCATGATTAGTACTATGAGAGAGTATAATACAAGAATCTGACCTTAGTCATAGAGGTCAGGGGAAATATCCCTGAAGAATAGACGGTTGAGTCTAAGTATAAAATATAAGTAGGAATTAACTAGGAAGAGAAAAAATGTTGAAAGAGAAAAGAACATATATAATGACTATTTGGCATATAGTTGAAACTCTAAGAATGCACAGAGAGAATGCAAGAATGTAGTCTGAAATAAAGCTGACAATCTCAGCAAAAGCTAGACCATGTAAGGCCTTGTATACACCACATTAAAGGGCTCTTTATCCCAAGAGCTATTATTGAATTTTATGCAAGGAGGGTAACCTGATCAGACCTGTGTTTTGAAAAGATCATTCTGGGACCAGCTGGTAGCCTGGTGGTTAAGGCAATTAGATCCCACATGGCTGACTGTACAGTTTGAGTCCTGGACCTGGTGGCTTAAAACCATGCTAGAGACATGTGTGCGTACATATCCAAAATCCTAAAAGGAGAGAGAAATGGAGGAGGAAGCATTGCGATGTGACCATGCCATAGAGGGTTCTTTCTTGTTTTCTGTTTCTCTTGCTCGGTCTCTCTCTTTCTGGCAAGCACACACACACACACACACACACACACACACTCACACACACACACACACACACACACACACTCTGGCAAATCACAAAAATAGAAGATCATTCTGGTGGCAGTATATGTGATGGACAGACTCATTACGATGAACTTAAAAAGATCCTAAGGAACTTTAAGTAAGGTGGGGAGAAAGAAAGAAAGGAAAAAAAATTTAGGAATTTCAAGTAAGAGGACTTTATGATGATTGCATAGAGAAGAGGGAAATGAAGATATCAAGGATGACTCTTAAGTTTCTGCCTCACCTTTCTTGAGTCAGCTCTAGTTGCCAAGCTCTGTGACAGAAGTTTATATTTAGCATCTACAATAGTATTGTAAAAATAGTATCATTTGTCTAATTTACCTCCTCAAATAAAGTAAGAGATGTGGAAACCTAGACAAGAATTCCATAAGCCAAAAAGCACAATGCTACATAAGCTTCATACATAATTTCTGTTGTTCAAGGGGCATGACCTAGAGTTTATTTAATAAAATGTCTTAAGATTAGTCTAAAATTGGGGCCAGCAGGTGGCATAGTGGTTATAGCACTGGACTCCCACAGGGTTAACCGTGGTTCAAGTCCTGGACCTGGTGACTTGAAAATCATGCCTGGCACATGTGCAAGCATGACCACAATCCCAAGGGGAGAATGGAGAAGGGATTGCAGAATGACCATCCCCTCTGTGTGGGGGATTTCTCACTTTCCCTCTCACTATCTCTGTCTCTTCCCAGCAAATCCACACACCCTTATGGCAAAAGCCTCAAAAATAAATAAATAAATAAATAAATAAATAAATAAATAAATAAAGATTAGTTTAAAATTCCCATGGCTGATTATTTTCCTGCTGTATTTACACAAACTGTTCTCTTAGTCTAAAAGGTCTTTTTCACCATTCACTAGCACCTTCAACCAATTAACTCTTTTTTTTTGGGGGGGGGGAGGTTTTTGCTACAGGGCGTGTGCGCTTGCCAGACAGAGACAGACAGAGAGACAGAAAGCGAGAAATCACCTCCTAGGGGGGATGGCCACGCCGCAATCCCTTCTCCTCTGTTCTCCTCTTGAGATCTTGGGCACACACACGCATGCACACGCGCCCGGCGTGAGTTTTAAGCCACCGGGTCCGGGACACGAACCGCGGTCGACTACATGGGAGTCCAGCGACATAGCCGTTACGCTAACTGCTAGTCCCAACCAATGAACTCTTACTGATCCTTCATGATTTGGTTCAGATATCATCCCCGCCCCCCCGATAGCAGTCTTTGCCTGGTGACTCCAGTATGTATTACCAACCTATGTGCACACTCATAATTATGTGCCACAGAGCATTATAATTTTCATTTTATTTAACTCCTTCCACACTTGAATAGATACTCCTCAAAACAAGAAGTGTATTTTTTGGTTGGTTGATTGGCTGGTTGGTTGTTCAGTTGGATTTTTTAAAGACAGTCTCCCTAAATTGCCCAGGCTGGCCTTAAACTCTAAATCTTCCTGCCTTAGCCTCTTGAGTAGCTAGGATTATAGGCAGGCACCACTATGCCTGGCAAGAAGTATATTTTATTCATCTTTGAATTTCCTAGCATAATTCCAGGCATACATAGTAGATATAAAATGACTGACTTTCTGACTTATTAAATGAATGAATGAAGTAACTGCTAATTAATCCATTATTACAGGATATCCTTTGGTCATATGTACACGTGTAATATAAAATGCCTGCTAAATATATTTATAATATTTAAAACATTCTACATTATGCAAAGAGTAACTGAACAGCATAACAACTTCTTAAATCTAAACTAAATAATGAAATTTAGATTTCAAGAAATTTAGGTCTCCTAATTTGTGGAGCCAACGTCCTTGACATCACAAGAAACTAACTCTCCACAAAAATAAGAAATTATTATTGGAAAAAAGGGAGAAGGCTGAAATTTTTGTTTAATCTATTTTGCTTTTGGATTTTTACCAAATCTACCAAGATATAGCCATTTTATAAGTTCTCATTAAATTTTTCTAGACTCTCCCTTACTGCAGACATCAGCAAGAAGTGCTAATGGCAAAAAGTAAGAATCACGAGGAAAAAGGATAAACAAAGGATAAATCACAAAACTGATATACAGAAAAATAAAGGTGTATATGAGGGGACTTCCAAATATTTGTGGGAAAAGAGAATTCAAGTATGAATTTATTTTGTGAACTTTGAAATTCAGGCATGATTTTTACTAATTTTTCCTTTCAATTTTAAGATTGTTTTTAAAGTTTATTTATTTCTTCTGTGAGAGAGACAGAAAAACAGACAAGCATCCCCAATAGGGTCTTCACTCCACACTCTACCATTGTCTCAGCCAGTTCAGATCACTGGCACTCATGGACACATATAGATACTCCTGGCATGTACAGGGAGGCCCCAAGGATTCAAACCTGAGACTTTCCCAGCATCACAGAGTTTTGGAGAGGTGGGGGGGGTTGTTTTGTTTTTGTTTTGTTTTTTGCTATAGGGCACGTGCGCTCACCAGACAGACAGAGAGAGACAGAAAGCGAGAAATCACCCCCTGGGGGGATGGCCTCGCCACAGTCCCTTCTCCTCCATTCTCCTGTCAGGATCTTGGGCATGGACACACACGTGCCCAGCGGGAGTTTTAAACCACCGGGTCCAGGACTTGAATCGCGGTCAACTACATAGGAGTCAAGCGACACAGCTATTACGCTAACTGCTGGTCCTGACAGAGTTTTGTACTATTACTATGCCACCAGCTGGCCCATATTTTTTTCCTAATATACATTTTATATAAACTTTTTGGAGGACCTCCTCTTACACACACACACACACACACACACACACCAATTCAAATAACTCACCATCAACATAAGTATGTTTTATCACTTCCTGAAAAGTTTCAGAGCTTATAGGAATATTCATGCTATCCAAAACAGCAATCACTTCATCAATTTCAACTCGACCATCTTTTATCCTGCAGAAAATCTTCAAGGCATCCTGGAATGCTGCAAAGAACAATAAGCGAAGAAAGTACTGTGCCATGAGAATCAACAGCTTTTCTTGGAGAAGGGGCTGATAGTGTGTCAATAACCTACTAGGGAAAAGTAACCTCTCAAAGGCATGGAGTTATCTAAATATTTACCTTCAAGTAGGTATTGACTGATTCTGGCCACATTTCTAGCATAAATTCTAATTTCTGCTATTATTACTATTATATTAGCTGTAGTAATTATGTTAATAGTAATAATAATGGTATTTATTGAACCAATTATGTACTAGGCACTGTAATAAAAACTGTAGGTTATCTCATTCAATCCTCACAAGCCTATAAAATAGAAATTATTATCCCAACTTTACAGATAAGGAAACTAAGACCTAGAAAGTCTAGTAAACTGGTTACACAGTAAATGGGAAAGCCAGAATTCTAATCTAGCAATATTATTCCATAATGCTTCCTCTTAATCATTACATAATATTTACTTCTTTGTGAAAAATCATAACCATTTATTACCTGTGGTATAATCTATAATAGTAAAATGGCTTAACACAAAATTTAGGGGAGTTATTATTTTAAAATAAAATTTAGAAAAGATAGTGTAAGTAAAATAATGATAGATCTATGAAATTTCATATCTTCTATCACACTACAAAGAGTTTAGCAACAGTTTAATCACTATCATAAGGTCTTTTATTTCTTCACATATATTTTATATTCTTATGTTAACAGTCAAAAATGAATTAGAAACATAGAAGAAAAAATGTGCATTAAATTCTCTGATCACTACATCCCCTAATTTACCTTTTTTTTTTTTCCTTGGAGAGATTTTCACTGTAGGGCGCGTGCGCTCGCCAGACAGACAGAGAGAGACATAGAGACAGAAAGCGAGAAATCACCCCCCAGGGGGGATGGTCACGCCGCAATCCCTTCTCCTCCATTCTCCTCTTGGGATCTTGGGCACGCACGCACACGCGTCCGGCGTGAGTTTTAAGCCACCGGGTCCGGGACACGAACCGCGGTCGACTACGTGGGAGTCCAGCGACATAGCCATTACGCTAACTGCTGGTTCCCGCTAATTTACCTTGATAAGAAAACACAATTCCCATCATTTCAGGGAGTAAGTCACTTCATAGGCAGACTAGATTTTTCTAGGAATTCAGGATATAATAAACATAATGATCTACAAGTTCAGGTAAGCACAACCAGAGAGGAAAAGCTGGGCATTATTTATTCATCTGACTAGTAAGTATGAAGCAAATGAGCAAAAATAACAGAGGAAGGACCTTTGAAAATCCTCTCCTCCATAAGAGCAATGAGAATACTGGCAAAAACTGTCAGAATCAATTTTTTTAAACTATAGAAATTAATCAAAGGACTATAATAATCCAAGGAGTATTTTGTCAAGAAAAATGGCTCTCACTAAGAAAAATTAGCTTTTGGCATTTTAACTGTTCCTATTGTTCATCACCCTATCCCCAGATTCCTAAAAACCTTGAAAACTAGTAGCCTACAATCACAATGAAAATGTGTACATGTATGTGTATACTACTGAGGTGAGAAAGGCTACTTTAAACATGACTCAAAACTCAGGAAACATAAAAGAGAAAAATAGCAAATTCTATAATAAAATTTAACATTTCCATTCCAAAAAAACAAAGACATAGCTTCAAAATTAAAAGAAAAACAATAGACTGGGAGAAAACATGTTTAGCATATGTAATAAAGAACTAATAGTCAGAATATGAAAACTCCTACAAATCATTGTAAAAGAGATGAAGGCCAGCCAATGGTGTGGTGGCTATGGCAGCTGGATCCTACATGGCCAGCCTCACAGTTCAAATATCAGAACCAGCAGTTTGAAAAATATGCCTGGTACATGTATGTGTACATGTATGACAAAAATCAAGAAAGGAGGGGAAAATGGAAGAGAAAGGATTACAGCGTGCTGATCCTCCATGGTGGTTGCTTTCTCCTTTTCTCTCTCTCTCTCTCCCCGTTCTCTCTGGCAAGTTCACATGCTCTCTAGAAATTTATTTTTTCATGTGTGAGAGAGGTTTTTGCTACAGGGCGCATGCGCTCACCAGAGAGAGAGAGACAGAGACAAAGACAGAGACAGAAAGCAAGAAATCACCCCCAGGGGGTATGACCACATTGCAATCCTTGTTCCTCCATTCTCCTCTAGGGATCTGGGACATGCCCACACAGCACATGTGCCTGGCGTGAGTTTTAAGCTGCCGGGTCCAGGACCCAAACTGTAGTCAACTACATGGGAGTGCAGTGATGTAACCATTATGCCATGTGCTGGTCCCTAGAAATTTTTTTAAAAAGGAGATGAAAACACACTTTTTAAAATGGATAATAAATATTAAAAGGTAACTTATAGTTAAAATATATAAACATTAGTTGTATTAAAAGTTTATCAATTTCAAAATTGAGAAATAATAAATTAAATAACAGGATATATCATTTCTTGTAAAATAACATAGCAAAACTTCCCTCTCTCTCAAAGTCACTTGATCTTTTTATTAGTTCCTGTGAGACCTAGGTTCTCTGGTTGTTCTCTGCTTAAAAATTAATAATTCATTTTGTTTTGACAAAACATGTATACATTTTATATATATATATATAAATTTATATATAAATTATGGAGATATATATATATAAAAAGAATTCTAAGGTAAATATTAGAGTAGGAAGGGTTAACAGGGTCTTTTATATCTTAATATAGATAGTCCCCAACTTACTTAACTTTTCAACTTCACCATGAGCTTTATCAGAATGTAACTACATATAAGTTGAGGAGAATATGTATATATTGTTTGAATATTTTATAAAAATAATAAATTTTAAAATTATGTGTAGTGTTTTGAAAGAAAAATAAAAGGAGTTCTTGATTAGTCTCAGAACATTATGGCCATTAACACAAAATAGGGTTAAAATAAGAAACTAATACTTGAAGAAATAAGAAATACAGTAGTCTCCCCTTTATCTACATTCACTTTTGACTGTTTTTCAAATGTTAACCATAGTTAATTTTGATCCAAAAATATTTCATGGAAAATTTGACAGAATCATAGTTTGAAACTATGTACTGTTTTTGTTTTTTATTTTTTAATTTTGCTATAGGGCATGTGTGCTCACCACAGACAGAGAAAGAAAAGGAGAAAAAAAAAAAACCCTACAAATTAATAAAAAAGATATGAAGGCCAGCTGGATAAAAGCACTTCCCAAGGGGATGGTCACACCACAATCCCATCTCCTCCATTCTCCTCTTGGGATTGTTGGGCACACATGCACACGCACTCAGAATATTTTTCAAGCCACTGGGGTCTAGAAATCAAACTGTATACTAGGCCATCTGGGATCCAGCAGCGTTAACCACCACACCATCTGGCTGGCCCAGTTGTGTGCCATTCCAAGTAGTATAAAATTTTACTCAGTTCAGCTTCATCCATTCTTCACCACAAGAATGAGTACAGTAAAATGAGATATTAGAAAGGAAAAAAGGGACCAGCAGTTAGCATAATGGCTATGTCGCTGGACTCCCACGTAGTCGACCACAGTCCATTCTCGGACCCGGTGGCTTAAAGCTCACGCCGGGGGCGTGTGTGTGCATGCCCAAGATCCCGAGAGGAAAATGGAGGAGAAGGGATTGCGGTGTGACCATCCCCTCTGGGGGGTGATTTCTCGCTTTCTGTCTCTCTGTCTCTCTCTCTCTCTGTCTGGCGAGCGCATGTGCCCTATAGCAAAATAAACCTCTTCAAAAAAAAAAAAAACACATTCACAAAATTTTTATTATGGTATATTGTTAGAATTGTTCTATTTAATTATTAGTTGTTGTTAATCTCTTACTGTACATAATTTATAAATTAGACTTTATCATAGGAATGTATGTATAGCCAAAAAAAAAAAATAGTCTATATAGTGTTCAGTACTACCCACAGTTTCAGGCATCCACTGGGAGTCTTGGAACATATCTCCCACAGATAAGGGGAATATTATATATGGAAGTAAATAAACTATTCTGAGTTGTGGTTCAATAAGTCGTCAGTACTTAAAAGTCCAAATATAGATAAGTCTAGAGTCAGGAAAATGCTCTTAAGCTGAAAAATCAAGTAGACAAGAGAGAACCAGGAAAAACCCAAAGTCATGGGAATACATCAAAATGCCATGTAAGAAGTAAGGAATCAAAATCTGAAAAGTAAACCAAGCATCATATCTCTATTGTTCATTCTTATGTATGGTAGGCATTTATTACATGAATGAAACAAACATTAAAGAATTGTTCTAGCCTTTTAGTTTCTTATCCAAAAATATGAAGACTATCACATTCATATACCCTTGATTCTAAGATTACACTGGGTTGTTGGAAAAGTCATGACATATTTAAAGATTCACATATTTTTATGTCATGACTTTTCTGACAACACAATACATTCTGGGGGCCAGCAGGCACAATAGGGGTTAAGATGCTGGATCCCATCTGGCCAATTCCATGGCTCGAGTCCCAGACACAATGGCTTGAAAAACATGGTGAGCAAGTGTACATGCAAAATCCCAATAGGAGAATGGAGCAGAAGGGACTGCAGCGTGCACATCTCGGTGGGGGGTGATTTCTCACTTCCTCACTTGCTCTCTGTGTTCTCTCTAGTGAGAACACCATGAACAAAGAACTAAACAAAAAAACTACAGCAAAAGCTAAATACATACATAGTGATATACAGTATTTAGGAGAATCACCCTACTGGTTACATATGGGGAAAACTGGAGGCACCAGCATTTGGCATAATGGCTATGTTGCTGGACTCCCAAGGAGTCGACCGCGTTTCGAGTCCCAGGCCCAGTGGCTTAAACTCACACCAGGCGCATGTGCGTGTGTGCCCAAGATCCCGAGAGGAGAACGGAAGAGAAGGGATTGTGGCATGGCCATCCCCCCTTGGGGGTGATTTCTCACTTTGTCTCTCTCTCTCTCTCTTTCTGGCGTGCGCATGGCCCTATAGCAAAAACCTCTCAAAAGGGAAAAAAAAAAAAAAAAACCTGGAGATTGGAGGTAGAAAGAATGCTGTTGCAGTGATCCATGTTGCTCAATTCCTTTTATGAGAAAAAGAAAATACATTCTAATTTTTCTCAATCTAGGCTATAGGGGGAAAAAACATTTAAAAGATTCAGAAATTCACTACCCCTTCATTCTAAAATCAGTTGCTATCAAAATAATACTGAACAATATACATACTCTGTTTCCTATACTTTTGAAGAATAGTCTTTTTACCTGGATCCTGAGAGACCGAATAAGAAACATTATTCACAGCCTTAAGGAAATTTGAAAAATCCAGCAGTCCATTAACTATAAAAATAATTCAGAAACAGAGAAAAAAAAACTCCATTAGCAAATATTATCAGCAAAGTCATTAAAAACATATGATAAAAAAATGCAAGCTAAAAATATAAAGAGAATTAACTGATGACCTGAGAATACCACTGTTTATACACAAGAAAAGCAGTCTAGTTTCTGTAAGCAATTGATTCAGAGATTAAAGTAAAACTGAAAGAGTCACACCTTTGATGTACTTTTCTCTGACTTTTTTTTTTTTTTGAGCGGTTTTTGCTATAGGTCACAGTGCGCTTACCAGGCAGCGAGAGAAAGAGAGACAGGAAGCAAGAAATCACCCCCTCAGGGGGATGGCCACACCACAATCTCTTCTCCTCCATTCTCTTCTTGGGATCTTGGGCACGCACGCACATGCACCCAGCGTGAGTTTTAAGGCACCGGGTCCGGGACGCGAACCACAGTCGACTACGTGGGAGTCCAGCAACATAGCCATTACGCTAACTGCTGGTCCCATTTTCTCTGACATTTTTCAACTTAAGCTACACTAATGTAAATAAAGACAGATATCTATAATCATACTGGCAGTGTTTTTCTTAATTCCAATAGTAAACTATACAATTAGGCATAAGATACTGACATAATGATATGTACATAACCTGACCCTATAAAAATTAATAATCTATTCCACCCTATACTTGCTGCTGGTAAAACAGTTACTTAATGACATAATTTGACATAAACCGCTTCCCATGGGCAAATTTCAAAGTCATAAAGAAATCATGGTGAGAAGGACCATGTCATGAACCACCTAAAAATCATCCATGGAATTCTTTTTTTTTTCTCTTTAGGTTTTCACCAAAAGGCACATGCACTTGCCAGAGAGACACAGAAAGAGAAAGAAAGAGAAAGAGAGAGACTGAGACTGAGAGAAAGTGAGAAATCGCTCCTCCCTCCCCCACCCCCGGGGGAATGGCCATGCCACGATCCCTTCTCCTCCAAGCTCCTCTCAGGATTCTCAGCATGTATGCATGTATGCATATGCTCTCAATGTGATTTTCAGGCTGGCAGGTCTGGAACTCAAACTGTTGTCAGCCATGTGGGATTCCAGTACATTAATATCGCCATGCACCCCATCCATGGAATTCTTTTTTCTTTTCTTTTTTTTTTTTTTTTTGAGAGGTTTTCGCTATAGGACGTGTGTGCTCACCAGAAAGACAGAGGGGGGGCGTGTGCTCACCAGAAAGACAGAGAGAGAGACAGAGAGACAGAAAGTGAGAAATCACATCCCAGTGGGGATGGCCACGCCGTAATCCCTTCTCCTCCATTCTCCTCTCGGGATCCTGGGCACACATGCACATGCACCCGGCGTGAGTTTAAGCCACTGGGTCCGGGACTCGAACCACAGTCGATTACATGGAATCCAGTGACATAGCCATTATGCTAACTGCTGGTCCCGATGGAATTCTTAAAGGCAATAACTTGAGGTCAACAGAAATAGAGTTTAAAATCTCAACTTTTTTAAAATTTTTTTTTATTTTTTATTATCATCATAATCTTCTTTATATTACATTGGATTACATATAACTTTACAGTGTATTACATTGCTTTTTCAAAAGGGAATGCCATGCAAGTCAGTCAGTACAAAGACATTAATCTCCCCGCTTCAACATTCAATATAAAATGTCAACTTTTAAAGAGCACTCATGATTATTGTTGTGGGGCTAAACTTGGGGGAAAATGTTTCTGGGAGAAATGGGACACTTTTGCAGTATTTATCAAAGTTTGACATGTACATGCATATCCCTTGCCCCAGCTCTTTCACTTCTAGAAAACTGTCCTATACAAATATGTGCACAAATGTGAAAGAATTGGTTCTTTGGGCATTATCTATAATAGTAAATATTTCAGAGGTCACTTCACCACTAATATGAGATTGTTTAAAATCATTAAATATTACATTATACATATATATGTACACACACAAATATATATAAGTAATTGTGTGTGTGTGTGTACACACACAAAAGGCCAGAAAGGATAACCATCAAATTATTAACACCATCAGAGATTGCAAGGAAAGATTGGGACAAAGACATGATTTCTATTGAAAACACTACATTAAAACAAAAAATGAAAGAAAAAAAAAAAACCCTTTTTTATACAATTTATTGGTAGGGCACACGTTCCACTTTTAAAGAGCATTTATGGCCTCACATGGCCTGATGGTTATGTCACTGGGCTCCCATGTATTCGACTGTGGTTAAAGTCCTGGACCTGGCGGCTTAAAACTTGAGCCAGGTGTGTGTGCATACATGCCCAAGATCCCAAAAAGAGACTGGAGGAGAAGGGACTGTGGCATGGCCATCTCCCCAAAGGGTGATTTCTCACTTTCTCTCTGTCTGTCTCTCTTTCTCTAACAAGCACACATGCCCTATGGCCAACATTGTTCATAGTAGCTGAAAACTTGAAAAAACCCAAGTGCTCATCAATAAGAATGGATAAACTGTGATATATTCACACAAGATAACATTATACAAGTGATTAAGCAAACTAAAAGTAATATGTAACAATATAAATAAATCTTTGTCATGCAATACTAAGTTTTTTAAAAGCTCCCAAATAATATACATATTATGACAAACTTTTTACTAAAGTTTCAAAAAACAACCAAAATGTTTCAGTTATTTTATTAAAATACAATCCATAACAATATGTAAAAAGGAAAGCAAGAGAAAAATGAGCAAAAGATTCAGAATAATGCTTACCTTGGGTTGGGGAAAGCAGAAAAATTGTTAGTGAATTTTTTTTTCTTTTTAGATTTTTGTCATAGGGCACATGTGCTTGTCAGAGAGAAAAGACACAGATAAGAAAGAAAGTGAGAAATCATCCCCAGAGGGGATGGTCACACACCATAATCCCTTCTCCTCCCTGTCCTCTTGGGATTTTGGGCACACAAGCACACGTGCTCAGCATGATTTTCAAGTCACTGGGTCCAGGACTTGAACCATCATCAGCCATGTGGGAGTCTAGTACCTTAACCACCATTTTACCTGCTGACCCAGGCCAGTAAACTTTTTGGTTAGATAAAGTTATCATCAAGGTCCTAGTTTCTACTTTAGGTGGTCAGGTGAAATATTATAATAATATACATGTATTATATGAATATAATGTACAATTATTATAAAAATATACATTATTAAGATAACATCACAAAACTGAATAAAAGTAGGCCATGTATGAACTAAAATGTCATAACCCAAACCAGTAATCAATCAATCAAGGTATGTGTACATGTGGCCCAATTTTTTTTTTTTTTTTTTGGAGAGGTTTTTGCTATAGGGCACGTGCACTCGTCAGAAAGACAGAGAGAGACAGAGAGACAGAAAGTAAGAAATCCCCCCCCGGGAGGGATGGCCACACCACCATCCCTTCTCCTCCATTCTCCTCTCAGGACCTTGGGCACACACGCACACGTGCCTGGCCTGAGTTTAAGCCACCTGGACAGGGACTCAAACCTCAGTCGACCACATGGGAGTCCAGCGACATAGCCATTACACCAACTGCTGGTCCAGAGGCCCAATTTTTATTATGATTTTTATAAACAATACTTTTACATCATAGAAAAGTATTTTATAACATGGCAAAAATTATGTTTTTACAATATTTTAAAGCTTAAATTTCCTGTCATTTGAAATTAATATGATAAATATAACTTATACTCATTTCTGCAGACCCTTAAACTGAAAACATAAAACTTACCATCAATATCAATGGTCTTTAGTGCCTGTCGCATTTCTGAATCACTTACAGAAGTCTTCAAGGTACAAAGGATCATTGGCAGATCATTCACATAAATCTTACCACTTCGAATTTTACTAAAAATTTTACAGGCTTTATGAAGTGCTGTACACACATGACAAAATATTTAGTTAATTATTTCAAAGAAATAGTATTCTTATTCCCATACTTGTCTCTCAAAAAAAAAATGATAACTACTAAAAGAAAAAGTGGAAGGAATTTTTATTTTCCAGACTCTCTACTTTAGAATCTATCTAATGATTTAAGTATGTTTGGAGGAAGTGACTTCTACGTCTACCAGTTTCCCCAAGAATCCTCAGCAACTGTAAGCAAAGAAAAATCATGCAAGGTTCACATAGGCGAAGACTTCCCCAACTTCCCCTGGGAATATTAAATCCTTTCTCTGTGCTCCCTGAAACTTAGTATGTATCTTAATCAAAGCTGTTGGTATTGTGATTACTCACATGTTAATATCCTTCACTGAACTGTCAGCTCCTAGGGGCCAAATTTTTCATCCATTTCCAGCACCCAATGCAAAATAGATTCTCAGAAAATGTCTGCTAAACTGAATTGGGTTTAATTCAGTGGAAACTATTTTTTATTTTCAGAAAAGGGGCAATAGATGACAGTGCTAAATACAAAAGATTAAACACTTGAAAATAGTGACCACAATAATAGGAGTTTTAGGAGATTATAGGAGGTAGAACCTAATTTCGGTCAAATAGGAAAAGAAAAAACAGAGTAATTAATGAATACAACTCTTTCAAGAAGCTTCTCCATTTTCAGAGTATAAAATCAGTGAAACGTAAGTCCTAGAAAACCAGACAAAAATTATGTGGCCCAGTATGGAAGTGCACCTCAGCTGTTGTGCTCTGCAGGCTGTAACCATATGAGAGGCCCAGGTTCAAGTCCTAGTCCAACATAAAGGTTGGGCCCCCTGGCCTGTGCCTATTGTCCCAGTGACTCAGGGAGGCTGAGGCCAGAGTATCACAAGCTGGCCTGGGCAAAGCAGTGAGATCCCACTAGAAAAAGAGCCTGGTGTGATGTCAGACACCTATGGTTGAGAGGCTAAGGCAGGAAGATTGCCAGAGCAAGAACCTGTCTTTAGAAAAACATGAGTATATTTTTAAATAAATAAATAAATAAGCTAAAAAAAAAAATGAAGAAGAAAATAAGGGATTAGTCTGATGAAAGGGAACCTTTCCCAATGAGACAAGAGGAAAAGATGTTATTATAACTAGACCGGGGAGAAATGTTCATATATTGAAATGACCACCTTGTAAGCTAAATAATGTAATTGAATGTATTAAAAAAAGTAAATAAAAATTAAAAAATAAAATTAAAAAGAGATGTTATTATAGATGTTTACAGGTAAGTTTATAGGTAGAAACACCAAGAGTTAAAAAAAATTGTGCCCAACAGTCTTTATTAACTTATGTGAAAAAAAAAGTAGAGCTAGCCCTGTAGCACTGTGCTTAACTGCTGTGCATTGGGAACCAGATCTCTCATGGTCTACCATCGTTCAAATTCTGACCCCAATAGCTGGAAAAAAAGACACCTGGCATGAGTGTGAGTGCCCAAAATCCTGATGGGAAGGAGAAATAGAGGAAAGGGATTGCAGTGACCATGTTCCACTAGGGGTACTTCCTTTCTCTCTCACAGCAAGAAATTGCCTATATCTTCTGGCATGAGAAAAAGAAAAAAAGGGGGCCTGGCAGGTGGGATAGTGGTTAAGGGTGTTGGACTCCCACATGGCTGACCACAGTTCAAGTCCCAGACCTGGTGGCGTGCTTTCTCACTTTCCCACTTCTCTCTCTTGCTCTGTCCCTCTCTGGTCAAATAAAATTAAATAAATAAATAAAGTTAAATAAAATAATTCTTAAGGAAAAGGGAAAAGGGGAAAAAGTCATTTGATTCAGCAATTCCACTTCAGATATTTATCCAAAAGAATCGAAATCAGGATCTTGACAAGATATTAGCATTTCCACATTGTTTGCAGGACTATTTACAACAGCCAAGATAAGGAAACAACCTAAAATGTCCATTGATGGATAAAAGGATTTGAAAAAAGTGTGGTATTTACATACAATGGACCATTATTCAATGTTTATAAAGAAAAGTGAATAAAATGTGTAATAACATGGATGAACCTAGAATACTTTGTTCTAAGTGAAACAAGCCACTCACAAGGGCAAATATTGTATGCTTCCACTTAAATAAATATTTACAACAGGCAAACTCACGGAGCAAATAATAGAACTATAGTTAACAGGAGCTGGGGAAAAAGGAAACAGGGAGCTGTTAATCAATGGGTATGAAATTTCAGTTACACAAGGTGAATAATTTCTAATGGTCTGCTATTCAATATTATCAATACTATGCCTATATCTAACAATACTATACTACACACTCAAAAAATCTGTTAAGAGGATAGGTAGCACGTCAAATACTTTTACCATAAAAAAAAAAAACTTTAAAAAATGGAGAAAAGATTCACTTCCATAAATTCCAGAGAAGCAAACTTTAATTTTAAATAAAGACTTTTTAGAAATGTTTTAAATAGAGTTGAATAATAAATGATAAGGTTGGAGCTTTGAGGAAAACAATGAAGGTTTGAGACAGGCACCAAAGAAAACAGGAGAGTGATCTTACCAAAACTTAAGTGAGTCAAGTGCTGTTAAGAGCAACAGTAAATCATACAATCACAGTGGAACCAAATGGGGAAGTCAAGGAAATAAGATCATAAATAAAAAGAGCCTAAAGTGTAAGAGATTGATACCAGAAAACAAGGCATTACAGTCTGAGATCTCAACCTAAAGATAATGTTCATTTTGTGGCCACCAATGTTGGTCAGAGAAATAGAGATAAAATAATTGGTTTTGGAAAGTATGAAGCTAAAGTAGTGTATGAACCATCCATTCGAATGATGAGATAATTCATATTATGGCCAAAGTTAAGACAGAAAAGAAAAAAACATACCAAATTATTTCATAAATATAAAAGAGAAGCCCAAATTATACCAGAGATCAGTATAAAGGAGAGAAAGGTCATATTAGCAGTAATATTTAAGAGTAGTAGTAGTTAAATTTCAGTGAAATCAGTAATTCCAGCACTAATTCATACATTGTATGGAAAATCTAGACTTTTTCCAAAAAAAATACATATTTGAATTAAAACAAATATATATTTTTACTATTTTATCAACACAGCAAATGTTATTTATGGAATAAACAATCTACTTTTACTTCCTCACAGCCTGTACCATTGGTCATATCATGTAATATTGCTGATACCATTAGCTACTAGGAGTAGAAGAAGAGACATTCATTGCTGAAACAATTCCTAAAAAGCATATGTTGTAAAACGTATTGATGAAATGCTAGAACCCGTATTACCACTTAATTCTTGTGAGCCTGAATATCGTTGAGGTACTTCATCATATAATGTCAGGTAGAGGTTAGAAAACATTTTTTCTTTCCTGTCAAAGAAACAACCACATTAGATAACAGCAAAGTAAACACATAAAAAACGCATTTTAAAAAATTAGCAAACCCATCAATAGCCTGAAATTTATAAGAACATTTTTTGAAGAACTGTCTGAATAAGATAGTTCATATTATTCACTCCAGAATTTCTACCTTGTCTCTTTTAAACAATATTTCTCTGTAAAGCAGAATTTATTCTAGTCAGATAATGGTACCCATAATCCGCTATCCTTTGTCTATGACTAACTTTTTATTACTCTTTTGTTTTAAGGTTTTTGCATAGGGCACATGGGCTCACCAGAGAGAGACAATGAGAAGGAACATGAGAAATTACCCCCTAAGGGGCATGGCCACATCACAATCCGTTCCCCTCCCTTCTTCTCCTGGGATTTTGGACTTACACATACACACACTTGGTGTGTTTTCAAGCCACCAGGTCCGGGACTTGAACTACAGTTTAGCCATGTGGGAGTTCAACACCTTAACCACCATGCCACCTGCTGACCCAATTTTTCTTACTCTTAATCCAAGTTAGAGCAAATTTTAAGAAAGTTATTATAATGAGGCAAATAAAAACATCTTTAAACAACCAAAGAATTACAATTCTATCACCTGTCAATAAAAGCCTGGAGATGATTCAGCTTATACTAAAATATGTAAATAACTAAAATCATATGATGTTAATGTTGGAAAAACTCTTGAGAGTCCATCTAGTCAGGGGCCAGCAGGTGACATGGTGGTTAAGATGCTGGACTCCCACACAGCCAATTGCA
>NW_006160144.1:668648-686596 GCF_000334495.1 Tupaia belangeri chinensis
CTGTCTCACTTTCCTTCTCTCTCTGGTCAACTTCAAAAAAATAAAATAATGACAGTGAATAAAATTAAATAATTTTTTTTTTTAAAAAAAAGAGGGGCAGGCAAATGGAGTGGTAGTTGAGAGCGGTAGACTCCCACATGGCTGACCACAGTTCTAGTCCCAGACCTGGTGGGCTGCTATCTCACTTTCCCTCTCTCTCACTCTGTCTCTCAAGTTAAAAAAAAAAAGATGGGACCAGAAGATGGTGTAATGGCTATGTTGCTGGACTCCCATGTAGTCAACTGCGGTTCAAGTCCCAGACCTGGTGGCTTAAACTCACACCAGCCACGTGTGCGTGCATGCCCAAGATCCCAAGAAGAAAGTGAAGTAGAAGGGATTGTGGCCTGGCCATCCCCAGGGGGGTGATTTCTCACTTTCTGTTTCTGTCTCTTTCTTTCTGGTGAGTGCACACACCCTATAGCAAAAACCTCTCAAAAAATAATAATAATGATAATAGTAAATAAAGTTAAATAAAAATAAATCTTTTTTTAAAAAAATAATCCATCTAGTATAAGATTCTAATGTGGCTGTCAAAAGCATGAACTGGAAATTTAAAGAAAATTTTACAAGAGCCTAAACTAGCTAGTATGTGAAGTCAATCAGGACTCAGATAAAGTCTTCCAGTTGCACACAAATGCTCTTACCTACTCAATCTTTCCTAACAGGTTATAAAGTCGCCTACTTTGCAGACACTATTTGGCATTCCTTATATGGAGGGAAGAGATGCCTTTGACAAAAAAGTCCCAAGTCTCAACTCGGTATTGAAAAACTAGAATGCAATGATTTAAATACCGAATAATTGAGGAAGATGTACAAAGGGATGATGAAGTCTTGTGGACATTGTACTGATTTGGTAACTTGCATAAAGAGTTTTCTTTCCTAGTCATCTTCTCTTTTGACATTTTCAGAGAGGGAGGAGAAATCTATAACCAAATGCAAGTATATTAGTGCCTGAGATCACATTGGTAATGCAGCATTCTTGGACAATAAATCATGCCTTGGCTCCTCAATTAGATATACTTCTAATGTAAAAGTGCTTTTTGTAGTTAAATTACATTCTATAGATACTATAATTTTAAATAAACTATATAATTATTTTAAAAAGCCATGTTTTTCTTTCATATGCAATTACTTTGTAATTAATATATTGTCAATATATAGGAATGGAGTTTACAAAGCAAAGAAAGCCTATGATACAGTGAGAAAAAGATGATTCAGTCACCAGACTCTAGGCTACATACACAGACTTCGATCGTATGTGTAAAACACAGGTATTTAAATAATGCAGGTAACTTTGTTTTAAATTATTCTTATGATTAAATAATTATTCACTTAACATTGCATATATACAAGATTCAAGAGGCCAGCAGCTGGATAGACAGAAAAGCACCACTTTAAAAAATGACTCTAATTATAGATGTCACTAATTTTGCATGGAACCTAGAATCTTAAGTTTTAAAGACCACACAGAGCTTGCAGAGAAGAGTCTCAAGACACACAGGTTTATAAGAATTAGTACTGTGATTCTGCTTAGACCAAACATCTGCAAAGGGCAATGTTCTCAACATGAGGTTAGGAAATATATATCCCCAAAGGCAGTATGCAGAATAACATCTGTCTCTTATCTCAGCTCCAAGCTGAAAAAAGAGAGAGAGAAAAAAAAAAAAAAGAAAGGGAGAGAGGAAGAAAGACTATTCTCCCTGATTTGTTATAACAATAACTATTGTACATAGGCTTTTACAATTCAAATCTACAAAAAATATGTGGGCCAGGAAAAGAAACCAAAAAGTTCATTTGAAGTCATCCCAGTTTTATAATACTTTTAAGTGTATGATAGAAGTAAATGCAAATTCTCTTTAAAAAAAATTCTCTTGGAGGTAGACAAACTCATCATGAGTTTCCCACAGATAGAGATTAACTATAAATGAAAGAAGGGACAAAACTTATAAAATATCCAACAATACAAATTAACACAAGTGAGAATCAGAAAAAATCATAATAAACTTTATATTCAAATCCCCCAAGGACATGAGATATTGGACTTTTCAGACACCAATCTTGAAACAATTGTGGAACATGATCAAAGAACATGATATAAAAAATATTTGAAGGGAACCAGCAGTTAGTGTAATGGCTATGTCGCTGGACTCCCACGTAGTCGACCGCGGTTCGTGTCCCGGACCCGGTGGCTTAAAACTCACGCCGGGCGCGTGTGCGTGCGTGCCCAAGATCCTGAGAGGAGAATGGAGGAGAAGGGATTGCGGCGTGACCATCCCCCCTGGGGGGTGATTTCTCACTTTCTGTCTCTATGTCTCTCTGTCTGTCTGGCGAGCGCACGCGCCCTACAGTGAAAATCTCTCAAAAAAAAAAAATATTTGAAGAATCACCAAAGGGTCAGACGGTGGTACAGCCATAAAACATGGTGCTTTATGGGGCAATCCCACATGAGAAGGTTCATTGCCCAAGTCCAGAGACTTCCCTGCATATGTTCACATACATTTGTCCAGGATCAAGGGCTGGCTGAAGGATGGGGAGGATCATGGTGTCAAGACCCTCTTGGGGATGCACTCTCTCACTCTTTTTCTCTCGTGCATGGAAGAAATAAATGAATATACTTAAAAAAAAATACTTCTAGAAGTAAAAAATCAAATCCTGAAATTAAAATCTCAATGGGCAGATTAAGCTGCAGATTAGATTCAGCTGGATAAAGAGTAAATGAAGAGACAGTAAGGCACTGGGGCTATTTGGCTGGTTGTTCCACTGCCAACTAGGCCTTCTGCGGGTCTCAGACAGAGAGCACAGGTTCATCAGGCCCACACATTGCATGCAACACACAACTTTACTACTTTAAGGTCAACCTCCATAAATCAGTTCTCAGCCACGTTGGATTTACAAATTTTGGAAACAAGAGGGAAACTAGTGTGGAATATACCACAAAGAAAGAAAATACCACAGCTCTAGAAACCTACCCCAAATAGGTAGGGAAAAGCAAGTGTGTTACTAGATGCCTAGAAAACAAAGAAGAGCCTCCAAAAATAGCAAAAAATCAGAAAATACACCCCCCTCAAAAGAACACAGCAACTCCTCACTGACTATGGGGAAAAAAAAAAAAAAAGAAAAGAAATCCCAGAAATAGAATTCAGAATATTCATCATAATGAAAGTCAATGAGAAGCAAGAGAAAATGGAAAACCAGCTCCAGAAGCTTATAAGATCATTCCATGACATGAAGGAGAAATTCCATAAAGAGATAGACACCCTAAGAAAGAATCAAACAGCATATCTGGAGATGAAGAATACGATACAAGAAATCAAAATCTCCCTTGAAAGTATCAATAACAGACTGGACCATGCAGAAGAAAGAATCTGTGATCTGGAAGACAAAACTTCTGACTTAAGACAAAAAAAAAAAAAGAAAGAAAGAAAGAAAAAGAAAAATATTAGGATAATAAATGGGAAAAACTAGACACCATTAAACACCCAAATACCCAAATAATGGGAATTCCAGAAGGCAATGAAGCTGGTAAAGGCACAGAAAACCTTTTCATTAAATACTATCTGAAAACTTTCCAAATCTAGAGAAACATAAAGATACACAAATCCAGGAAGCACAAAGGACACAAAATAGAATCAACATAAGAAGATCCTCTCCACAGCACATCATATTCAGATTGGTAAAAATCAAAAACAAAGACAAAATTCTAAAAATGGCAAGAGAGAAGTGTCAAGTTACAAAAGCTGTCCTACTAAGCTAACATCAGATCTGTCAACTGAAACTATGCAGGCAAGGAAAGAACGGGAAGACACATTCAAAACTCTAAAAGAAAAACAATTCCAACTAAGAATACTATACCCAGCAAGATTATCCTTCAAATGGGAAGGAGAAATAGAAACATTCTCAGAAAAACAAAAACTGAAAGTGTTTATGAAATCTAGTCCAGCTCTTCAAGAAATACTGAAGGAAGTACTGTATCAGGAAAACTAAAAAGAGATAAATAGAAATAACTCAAAATAGTCAAGAAAATTACTAACAAAATGACAGAGATAAGCCCACAAATATTGATAACATTGAATGTTTATTGATTAAATTCTCCAATGAAAAGACAGAGACTGGCTGAATAGATTCAAACAAACAAACAAACAGGAGCCCTCTATATGCTGCTTAGAAGAAACGCACCACACAGATAAAGACATACATAGACTGAAAGTGAGGAGCTGGAAAAAGATATTCCATGCAAAAGGAAATTTTTTAAAAGGCCAGAGTTGGGACCAGAAGTTGGCGTAATGGCTATGTCGCTAAACTCTCATGTAGTCGACCATGGTTTGTGTCCCGGACCCAGTGGCTTAAACTCACACCAGGGTGTGTGCATGTGTGCCCAAGATCCCTAGAGGAGAATGGAGGAGAAGGGATTGTGGCATGGCCATCCCCCCTGGTGGGGGTGATTTTTTGCTCTCTGTCTCTCTGTCTTTCTGGTGAGCGCACGCGCCCTATAGCAAAAACCTCTCATCTCAAAAAAAAAAAAAAAAAGGCCAGGGTTACAATACTGAAATCAGGCAAACAGATTTTCAAGACAAAAACTATAAGAGACAAAGGAGGAAACTATATATTGGGTCATTGGAAAAGTCATGACATATTTTTTTGTGTTTTTCTATGCAAAAAGAATTAGCCCTTTTAGTACTAAAAGGACTTGTTCACCGAAAGATGTAACGTTTACAAATATTTATACACTCAACATGGAGCACCTAAAAGTGTGCTAGATCTAAAAGAAGAGATAGACTGTAACATGATAATCATTGAGAAAGAATTTCAACACCCCACTGTCACCTCTGGACAGATCATCTAGACACAAAACAAGAAGGAGATACAGGAACTAAATAATATCATAAATCACATAGACTTGTAAGGAATCTATAGAACTTTCTACCCAACAACTACAAAATATACATTTTTCTCACTCCTGTATGGAACATTTTTGAAGCTTGACCACACAATGGGGCACAAACAAGCCTTTACAAATTCAAAGATATATATATACAATATCTTCTCTGATCACAATGGAATTAAACTTGAATTTAAAATTAAATTAAATTTAACTTCATTAAACCCTCAAAAAGACACAAATACATGGAAAATAAACAGCCTGTGAATGACTTCACAACTACTGACAAAATTAAGTCTGAAATAAAAAGATTCATTCAAACTAATGATAACAAGCATATGAGTTTTCATAAGCTATGGAACACAACAAAAGCACTCATATGAGGGAAGTTCAAAGCAATTAGTGCCCACAAGAAAAAAATTACAGGGTGTCAAACAGACAACAACATATTTCAGAGAACTGGAAAAACAACAACAGCAAAAAAGAAATACAAGAAACAATAAAGATTAGAGAAGAAATAAATAGAGAATAAATAAACTATACAGAAAATAAATGGAATCAAAAGCTGGTTCTTTGATAATACCCATTTAATACCCATTAGCTAGATTAATTAAGAAGAATGTAGAAGGACCAGTGGGTGGTAGAGTGGTTAGGGCACTGAACTCCCATATGGCCAACTGTGGTTAGAGTCCCAGAACCCAAGGCTTGAAACTCATGCCAGGCACATGTAAATGCATTCCCAGAATACTGAGAGGAGACTGGAGAAGGAATTGTGATGTGGCCATCCCCCTAGGGGGTGATTTCTCACTTTCTGTCTCTCTCTGGCAAGCACAAAAAATATAGCAAAAATAAACAAAAAACTTCTCTCATAAAAAGAAAAAGAAGGGAACCAGCAGTTAGCATAATGGCTATGTCACTGGATTCCCACGTAGTCGACCGTGGTTCACATCCCAGACCCGGTGGCTTAAACTCACGCCGGGCGCATGTGTCTGTGTGCCCCTGAGCCCAAGAGGAGAATGGAGGAGAAGGAGAAGGGATTGCGGCGTGGCCATCCCCCCCAGGGGGGTGACTTGTCACTTTCTGTCTCTATGTCTCTCTGTCTTTCTGGCAAGTGCACATGCCCTATAGCAAGAACCTCTCCAAAAAAAAAAAAAAAAAGGCATGGAGAGCAACTGTGAATACGAGAGATAGTGTGGGAGAAGTGTGAACAATGGGGGCCAGGAGGGAGTGAATCAAGAGGGTGAAAAAGCAAAAACATTTAACATACATGAAAATGGAAAGTTATCTTTTGATAATAATGCGTATGGTAATGTCTCTAACTGGAGTAATATGCTGTGTATACATGCTGGGAAAATTTATTTTGCATGCTGCAGAGATGTACAGTGATTAAATATTAAAAAAAATAAAACAGGAAATTAAAGAAAAAAACATTTTAAAAAAGTAAATGAACTACAAAATAGATGGGGAGACATTATCAAGAAGAAAATAGAGAGGAACAGATAAAGAATATGAGGCAATGTTAAAGAACGTAGAGGACAGAATGATAAGGTCTAATGTATACTAAAAGAAGATCCAGAGAAACAGAACAAAAAGATTGAGGGAGGGCTGACCTCATGATCTATTAGTTGAAGGAGCAGGATCCCACATGGCTAATCACACATTTTGAGTCCCAGACCTGGAGACTTTAAAAATACACCAAGCATGCATGTGTGTGTGTGTACATGTTAAAAAATCCTGACCAAGTGGAGAGATGGAGAAGAGGGGATCATTGTGTGAACATACCCAACTGAGGGATGCTTTCTCTCTTCCCCATCCTTTCATTCTGACAAGTGAACATGCCCTCTGCTGAATTAAAAAAAAAGAAAAAAAGGAGCCAGAAGTTGACTGGGAGGTTAACAAAATAGTTCCCACATGGCCAACTCTTCAGTTCAAGTCCCAGACTCAGGGCTTAAAGATCACACCAGACACATGCCCAAAATCCCAAGGGGAGACAGGCCGATACGGGACTATGGTGTGGCTAGCCCCCTGGGAGGTAAATTCTCTCTCTCTTTTTCTCTCTCTCTCTCTCTCTCTGGCAAGTGTATAATTTTTTAGAATTAAATCTGCATTCTCAGATTCAGGAAGCACAACAAATATCAAAACAAAGAAATAAAAAGAAATAAAGAAAGGGGTCTTCAAAAAGTTAATGGAAAATGCACAGTATTAAAAAATTATGCATGACTTTCAAAAAGTTTTACACCAAAATAAACTTGTATTTTAATTTTATTTTCCATAAACTTTTTGATGTCCCCTTATGTATACCTAAGTATATCATAAGTTGAATGGTGGCTATACAAAAAGATATGTCCAGCTCTCTGCCACATGCGCACAGTTGTCCGGTTGCAGTGACCCGGGGGCGGGGCATCGTGAGGACGGCAGCCCGCTGGGGGATGTGGACGTCCCGTGCATGCCGGCGGCTGCATCAGGCTGCAGGAGAAGATGGTCTCCACAGAAGTTAAAGTTCCTCATAGTTTTCGCTTGTTGGAAGAACTTGAAGAAAGACAAAAAGGAGTAGGCAATGGTACAAGTAGCTGGGGCATTGAAGATGATGAAGATATGACACTGACAAAGTGGACAGGCATGATTATTGGGCCACCAAGGACAAATTATGAAAACAGAATATATAGCCTGAAAGTAGAATGTGGACCTAAATACCCAGAAGCTCCTCCATCAGTTAGATTTGTAATAAAAATTAATATGAATGGAATAAATAATCCAGTGGGATGGTAGATGCACGGAGCATACCAGTGTTAGTAAAATGGCAAAACTCTTACAGCATTAAAGTCATCCTTCAAGAGCTATGACGTCTAATGATGCCCAAAGAAAATATGAAGCTTCCACAGCCACCAGAAGGACAAACATACAACAATTAATTTCAGAGGCTCTCAAATTTGTCTTAAGTCAACGACTTTCTACTCATAGAAATGTCTTGATTAAATATCACAATGCAAATACCCACACATTAACTAAAAGAATTCCAGCTAGTAAACCTGACTGGACATTTGTAAGAATATATTTAATATATATACACCCATTATGTTTCCAGGGAACGAGAGGGAAAATGCAGCACAATTTGTTTTCTCTCTTGTTAAGGCACTGTCATTTAAATGTAAGCCTGGAGTACTCAAAATAGAATTCGAGATTTCAAGATGAAAGCATGGCAAGAAGTGTCAGATGGCAATGGTGTAAGCATGTGTTTTGAAAAGTAAAAAATCTCAAGAAGGAAAAACAGAAATGGCATGCTTTATCTATCTCGCTTAGTGAAAGAGCTGCAGTCGAAATTGTTTAAGGTAGCAGGCACAATGAATATTGTCACAAATTGTGTTAATTTTTGAAGCGGTGTGGGTGCTGACTACTAGTAGTATCAAAAATATGTTCAGGGTTGTTTTGATACCTGTACTTACAATAAAAAAAAATGTTGGGGGTGTATCAAATTTCTGTTAAAAGCTATTCCTGTGTGTTACATATAACAGATATGGTAAATATTTGTTTACAGTTTTGTTTAACAAACCATGCATTTAAGTTGAAGTGAAGTCAACAAAAAGGAAATAGGTGTATGGATATGTGATTTTGAGATTAAAGTTAGTCTTAAAATGAAAATAAAATGTGGAGCATGTCCTCAAGGGAAAAAAAAATGATATGTCCATGTCCCAATTTTTGGAACTTGTAAATGTGATGTTATTTGGAGAAAAAGTCTTTGCATATGTAATCAAGTTAATCAAGTACATCTAAGATATCCAATGACAGACATACTTTTAAGAGAAAAGAGGGACACAAGAAACAGACACAGAAAAGAAGACTCTGTGAAGACTCATGTGAAAATAAAGGCAGAGATTGGAGTTAAGCAGGCACAAACCCAAGAACACCTGCGACTGCTGCTAAAGGAGCAAAAATGTTAACAGAAAACATGGTTAAAAACAAAACAAACTATACACACAGACACACACTACATAAATATACATACACATACTGGTTTAATGGTGAAAGAAGAGTAAAACTTTCATAATATTCTGAAAGGATTCATTCTATTGGGTTGTCGGAAAATTCATTATGTATTTTTCTGGTTTTCTACTGAAAAATCCATCATGACTCCCAAACAACCCAATATTTTTGGAAGGAAAAGGATATGAGACAGAAAACCAGAGAAAGAAAGAAAAAAGTATAGTAATATTTAAGACCATGAGATTTTGATACTTGTAGTAAAATGTAAAGGAATGTTTGAGGTCTAAGGACAACATTCCAAGGTGAAAGAAAATTTTTCAAATCTTTATTTACCTCAGCTCTTTTACTATGCAGTCGTATTTGTAAACTTTTCTTTCTCTTGACTTTATTTTCTCCTGAAAAATCAAAGGATTTTTCTTCTCCACATAGAAATATTGATGCTTCACACCTAATTGCACAGAAATTGGAATAGCTCCTGAATTATTCATCTTAGTTTTTCTCCTCTACTTCAACTTTTAATTATGAAAATTTTCAAATTATCTTCCCATGCTCTCATCATCTGGCTTTGATAATGTCTAATCCTATTCCACTTACGTTCTTATCCCTGTTCCCATCCTTACCATTTTGAAATAAATCCCTGTACCATACATATTTCATCTGTAAAGATTTTAATAAACATCTTTAGAACACCTATTAACAATAGTTTTGTTTTTGTTTTTGTTTTTAATTTGCTATAGGGCACATGTACTCACCAGAAAGACAGACAGTGAGTCAGAGAAGGAACGTGAGAAAGCACTTCCCTCTTGTCCATTCTCCTCTCAGGATTCTGGGTACACACACACACACACATGCCTAGTGTGTTTTTCAAGACACAGGTTCTGGGACCCAAATCATTAAGTAGGCTATGTGAGATCCACCCACCTGAACAACCGCATCACCTGGCTGGTCCAATAATTTCTTAATATTATCAAATATGAAGGAGGGTCTCAAAAAGTTCATGAAAAAAATAGGTATTATTTTAGGGACCAGCAGTTGGCATAATGGCTATGTCACTGGACTCCCATGTAGTCAACCATGGTTCGAGTTCCAGACCCGGTGACTTAAAATTCACACCAGGCACGTGTGCATGCGTGCCCAAAATCCTGAGAGGAGAATGGAGGACAAGGGATTGCGGCATGGCCATCCCCCCGAGGGGTGATTTCTCGCTTTCTGTCTCTCTGTCTCTTTCTGTCTTTCTGGAGAGCACATGCGCCCTATAGCAAAAGCCTCTCCAAAAAAAAAAAAAAGGGGTATTATTTAAACAGTACATGAATTTTAAAATATTTTGCATCAAAATAAACCTATAATTTTTTATTTTTTTATTTTTTGCTATAGGGCACATGTGCTCTCCAGAAAGACAGAGAGACAAAGAGACAGAAAGTGAGAAATCTCCCCTCAGGGGGGATGGCCACACCGTAATCCCTTCTCTTTCATGCTCCTCTCAGGATCTTGGGCACGCATGTACACACGCCTAGCGTGAGTTTAAGCCACGGGGTCTGAGACTCGAACAATGGGGAACTACATGAGAATCCAGTGACATAGCCATTATGCCAACTGCTGGTCCCAACAAACTCATCATTTAATCTTATTTTCCACAAACTTATTGAAGTCTCCTAAGTATACTGTCAGTGTTCAAATTTCTAGTTGACACATAAATGTTATAAAATTTTTAACACTTTATATCAGAATTCAGTAAAGTCCTTATATCATAATTGGTTCACATGTCTTTTAAATTTTTCATCTATAGATTCTTCTTCCATGTTTTATTGTAGTAATAGAAGCAGTGGTACTATTACCAGGCTATTTGTCCTGTTGATTTTTCACAGTCTGGATTTTTCTGATTGTCTTACTATAGATACAGAATTCTAGAGGCTTGAGTATAACCACTTTCTTTTTTCTTTTTTTATGGAGGGAGCAAAACTACAATATAGGTAGTGATGTTTTGCCATCAGGTAACACATAATGTCCAATGGCATATAACATCCAATGGTTTTATATCATCTATCTACACATAATAACTGGATCCAATAAGTAATCAGAAATCTATATTATAAATCTATCATCCTATTTTCACACTTACTAGCACGAACAGTTCTACATCAAAAAACTTCTGTACTACTTAGTTATTCAATAAGGCAAGTTCAGAGTTTTTAACTTACATTTTTTTATGTTCTGGGCTCAAACTCCTAATTTCAGGTGAAATTTTCTTCCCTATTGTTTGAGAAAATCTTATGTATTTCTTGCTGTCAATATTTCTTGATGGCAAGCTGGCTGCAAAAGAGTTACAGCTATCCTCTGATAAATCAATATTTTCTTCTGCCTGAGAAATAATCAAGAGCAAAATCAGCCATGCTCTCTTTGTATATATAAGTCTTCAAAAAGTTCCCTGAGAAATGTGTATTATAAAAAAACTATCCATAGATTTCAGAATTTTTCACACCAAAATAAACTCGTAATTTAAGTCCATTTTTTCCATAAAGTTTTAAAATACCTTCATATACTCTATATACCTCCAGTTTTCCCTTGTGCATTATGTAGCTACAAAATGCATAGCATTCATTAATAACAGTTCATTAACTAATAGTTATTGAATCTAGTTGTTAAGATATCAAGTTGCAAAATGCTACCGTATATTTTTTCAATCAGTATCTTTTCATTATGAAATTTAAATTTTAAATACAAATGAAAGACATGACCTGTGAAAAAAATAATTGGTAACTTGGAATTAATTAAACTTACATTCTTATACTTTATAAAAGACACCATGAAGAGAATGAAAAGAAAACCAGTGGGAGAAAAAAATTGACAAAAACATATCTGATAAAGGAATGTTATCCAGGGACCAGACAGTAATACAATAGTAAAACATAATGCTCTGTGAAGCAATCCCACATGGGTTCCCCACTCAACTCCAGAGACCTCCCTCAGTATACCAAGCACATGCATGTCCATGATCAAGGCTAACTAAAGGCTAGGGTTAAATTGCAGCATCAAGACCCTAAGGATGCTCTCTCTCCCCCTTCTTTCTCTCTCTAATGAAAGAAATAAATAAACTGTAAAAAAACAAAAAGAACTGTTATTCAAAATTATTCAAAGAATTCTTAAAATACAACAATAAGATAAAGAACTGCCCAATTTAAAAATGGGGGGAAAATCTGAACAGGTATCTCCCTAAAGAGATACAGGTGGCACGTAAGCATATGAAAAGATGCTCAAGATCATATGTCATTAGGGAATTGCAAATTAAAACCATGAGATACTACTACATAACTGATAGAATGGTGAAAACTATAAGCATTGTGAAAGAAACTGAAGAAGACAAAAATAAATTTTAAAAAAATGGGAAATATATTGATCAACAGGTACAAAGTTTCAGATTGGAGGAGTAAATTTTAGTAATCTGTTATACTGCATAGTCACTACAGTTAATTGTGTATTTATTTTCCAAATTGCAAAAAAATGTCAAGTTAGTGCAAAGATGGATATGTTAATGATGGGTATGTTACTTCTTGACTGATTCTATAATGTACACATAGAACAAAACAGTACGTCACATACTGTAATTATTATCAATTAAAATGTTTTTTACTTTTGAATTTTAAAACAATATTTTCAATTCAAATTAGACTTCCAATTATTATTTCAGTGAAAATCCAAAACACTAACAAGTGTTGGGAAGGATGTGAAGTTAGAAGACCTCTTATTCTCTGCTAAATGATTGCAAAATGTGATAGTCACTTTGGAAGAGACTTGAGCAGTTTCTTGCAAAATTAAATATACTCTTACCATATATCCAGGAACTACACTTGTTGGTATTTACCCAAATGAGTTGAAAATTTATGTCTACACAAAAACTTGCATATGGATATTTATAGTAATTTTTATAACTTCAAAAATTTGGAAACAATCAAGATGTCCTTCAGTAGTAAATGGAAAGTACTCAGGCAATTTATAAAGCAGATCACCAAAGGAGTTTAGGAATAATCTCTACTTCCACATGAAATGAAAATTAAGGGAACTATTTCAGTGACTTTTAGAATCTGTAATATCTGTGTGTGCCCAAAATCCCAAGAGGAGTATGAAAAAGAAGAGATTGCAGTGTGGTCATCCCCCTGGGGAGTGATTTCTCACTTTTCCTCTCTATCTCTCTGTCTCTTTCTGGGGAGCACACATGCCCTATGGCAAAAACCTTTTTTAAAAAAGAGCTATCTAAGTTACTAAGCAAGTTCTTTATTATTTATGAGTTTGCTTACTGAATATGGATATGAAATAATATAAACTAATTTTAATCAAAGAAAGAATCTTTAGAAATGGTTTTGGATAAATACCTGGCAGAATAAATGTACTTCAGTTTCCATCTTTCTGTTTAGTGGTAAATTCTGCCCTTGAGTACTCAAAGGGCTTGATGAACAAGTATGAATAAGCTATAATATGAAAGGATTTCCTGCCAAAAAAATAAGAGAAAAAAATCACATACCTGTTTAGGAGACTTGAGTAATTACATGTACCCAACTGAAGTCGTCTTTTCAATGTAAGACTCTCTTAAGGGCATAGTACCCAATAAACACAGATATGTGGACAAAAACTAGATAAAGCAGTTTATAGGTCATACATCACAAGAGATAAACACAGCTTTTTAACTGTACCTTTTGCGGTTACAGAGAAATCCAATTTCAAATTGCATGAGAAGCAGAGAAATCCAGTTATATTTATTTATTCAAATAAACCCTGAGGAGCCAGAATCATTCATTATCGAATGTTTACTATGTACCAGACATGATAAAACATTTTGACATAAATTATTCCATTCATATCTCACAACTATCCTTTCAGAATTGTCTTTATCCATATTTTACAGATAAGAAAAGTAAAGATTTGAAGAGATCAGGTTTCCCAAGATCACAAAGCCAGCAAATAGAGTCAGAATTTGAATTTACACAATCTTCGGGTCCATACAACTTTGCCTCTAAAAACAATGCTATTGCAAACAAAAGACATTTTAGCGTGATTTTAAACCCAAAACTCGCATTATGGAAATATTACATAATAACTAACACTTTTAGAAATTTCCAAAATGTTGGGTTTTTTAGGTATATCTGAGTTACATTTGATAACCAGTTTACTACATTGCTAGTTATATTCCATTATATTCCATTGCTAACTGTAATTGTCAGTGTCTTTTTCATACTGTGAAGATTAACTTACATTAAAGTTCTATTGAAGAGATGACATTTTAAAATAACTTGTATTTTTATTTAAAATATGTTACAGTAATTAATTTTAAATGTAGTGGGTCCAACATTCCTGGAATGCAGAATACGTTAAAAAGAAAATGAAAATACTCATCTCAGAAAACATCAGAAATCTAGAGGGACCAGCAGTTAGCGTAATGGCTATGTCGCTGGACTCCCATGTAGTCGACTGCAGTTCGCGTCCCAGACCTGATGGCTTAAAACTCACGCCAGGTGCATATGCGTGCATGCCCAAGATCCCAAGAGGAGAATGGAGGAGAAGGGAATGCAGCGGCGTAGCCATCCCCCCTGGGGGGTGATTTCTCACTTTTTGTCTCTCTCTCTCTCTCTGTCTGTCTGGTGAGCGCACGCGCCCTATAGCAAAAAACTCTCCAAAAGAAAAAGAAAACATTAGAAATCTATACAGGTGTCCACAGCAACCCATGTAACCTCTTAGGGTTAGAGTTACAGTTATAATCCAGGTAACATATCTATACAATCTATGTACATAGGTTACAATCTATGTTACCGCGTCTAGATCTTTTCTAATCAGTTCCATCTTTAGCATTAGACTACATGGCATAGTATTTACTATCTTCACTATTCTTACTGTCTTCACTATTCAACTCATATTATTTGCCTTGTATTTTAATTTGGACAAGTATATATACCCAACTACAGCCTAAATTATATCCCAACTATAGTCTAAATTTCTAAAGAACTAGGACTAGAAGTGTCATTCTTGGAATTATTTCTTACACTATCAAGCACAATAGTATACATATACAAAGAAGGAAGGAAGGAAAGGAGGGAGGGAGGGAAGGAGGTTGGCTGGTTGGTTGGGGGAGGAAGGAATGAATTCCCTCCCTATTAAGCAACTCACCAAGAGTTCTTAAACCATCAAAGTACTTAATTAAGAATTGGTGAGATTTAAATAAATCTTAAAAGAAATAACTGTGTCATAAATGCATTGATCTGGTTATCAAAAATTTAGCAGGTCTTATTTTCCAGTATTAATCAGATACCTCATAGCCTCTCCAAGCTAAGAGAAAAAAAAAAACATAGAATTCTATTCCTCATAACTCTGAAAACAGAATTGTTTCTTAGCTCTTTCAATTCCATGATATATAAACTTGCATGGACAAAACAAGAAAAATGAAGGGAGCTGTATTCTCTTTTCCAGTCACCTATCCACTCATTCCTCCATCCACAAATATAGTATATATCACACTTACTGTGTGTAGGCTCTCTTCCAGGCTCTGGGACTACAGCAGTGAACAAAGTAGAAAAAAATACTACCTTCTTGGATCTTAATTTCTAGTCAGGAAGAGAGACAATAAAATAAAGAAATAAGTAAAATATACATCATCCATGATAAGTACTAAAGGAAAAGAAGTAAAGCAGGAGAGAAAAATACAAACTGTGATAGAGGGGGAGCGATGCAGGGAATAGAGTAGTGAAGGAGACCTGACAAGACTTTTGAATACAACTGAGGAAATTAAGTAGGGACCTGATGAATATAATAGGAAAGTGCATTTTGGCCAGAAAGAAAAGTGAGTGTAAAGGCCCTAAAGCAAAGAGCCTGAACATTTAAGAGATAGTGAGGGGGCTGGCAGGTAACATGGTGGTTAAAGGCGCTGGATACCCATATGACATACTGCACTTCAAGTCCCAGACCTGGCGGCTTGCTTTCTCATTTTCTCTCTCTACCGCTCCCTCCTGCCTCCCTCCCTCTCTGGTCAAATTGAAACAAACAAATGAATAAATAAAGTCAGATAAAAATAATTATTAAAAAAAAAAGACATAGAAGGCCAGGAGGCTGAAGCAGAACGATTAAGGAAGGGTTGGCAGATCACAGTGGGCCCTTAGACCATAGTGAGAACTTTGACTTTTACTCTGAAGGGTAGAAAGCACTCAGAATTTTGCTTAACGAGATGACATGACTGGAAATCTACAACAGGATCACTCTGGTTACAGTTAAGGAGGAAAATTAGGTGGGTCCGGGTTCCTAGAGGCCAAGTGAAGAAAGCACCTCAAAAGAAGAGGGAATAACCAACTGTGGTAAATGCACTGTTCAGCCAGGTAAGTAATGGCTCATCAGGTTTTATAACATGGAGGACACCAACAACCTTCCGGGAAGCCTTTGGGGTGGTATGATGGAGAGACAATGTCCTTGCAGTGAGTATAAAAGGGACTCCAGGAAAGAAATTGGAGGCAGCCAGCTGACTTTCAAAATAGGAGCCTAGGGAACCAGCAGTTAGTGTAATGGCTATGTCGCTGGACTCCCATGTAGTCGACCGCGGTTCGTGTCCCGGACCCGGTGGCTTAAAACACACGCCAGGCGCGTGTGCGTGCGTGCCCAAGATCCCGAGAGGAGAATGGAGAAGGGATTGCGGCGTGGCCATCCCCCCTGGGGGGTGATTTCTCGCTTTCTGTCTCTCTGTCTCTCTCTGTCTGGCGAGCGCACGTGCCCTATAGCGAAAACCTCTCAAAAAAGAAAAAAAAGAAAAGAAAGAAAGGAGCCTATAGGAACCAACGGTTAGCAATGGCTGTGTCACTGGACTCCCATGTAGCCGACCACGGTCCGAGTGCCGGACCCGGTGGCTTAAAACACACGCCAGGCGCGTGTGCGTGCGTGCCCAAGATCCCGAGAGGAGAATGGAGAAGGGATTGCGGCGTGGCCATCCCCCCTGGGGGGTGATTTCTCGCTTTCTGTCTCTCTGTCTCTCTCTGTCTGGCGAGCGCACGTGCCCTATAGCGAAAACCTCTCAGAAAAAAAAGAAAGGAGGCTATAAAGGAAAGGTCTGGTCAGGCAGAAATGGGGTGCTGAGGATGACCCCGTCACACAGTGCTCCGCCTCTGTCCCCTCACGCTTCTCCTCCCTCACAAGGCCCCCACTCACTTTCCTTGCCACGTGGACCCCAAAAGTCCATCAGTAACAACTGCCTAACAACTTCATTCCGTCCACTGCCATTGGTGAAAGTTCAAGGACGGATCACCCCACTTACAGTATCTTGCGTGAGTGAGTGAACCTCCACCTCACGCAAAAACTTGTGTCATGGCAGGCCCTGCCCTTCCAAAGAAAAGGCCTCCGTGTAGAAAACAAGAGGCCGTGCGAAGTCAGCTACCCATAGGGGCGGGAGCACACCGGGGCCCCACTCAGCCCTCGCGGCCATGCCGCTCTCGCTCCGCCTCAGCTGCGGTCCCGCCCCGCGGTCACCTGACCAAGCTCGGCTCCGCCCACAGGGCTGCCTGGGCGGGGCTGAGTGCCTTACGGGTCGAAGCCACCCTTCTAGAACGATGACTATTTCTGAGGGCCTTTGTGCAGCTGTCACCTCGCTGTTTCTTTTTTTTTTTTTAAATAATTATTTAACTTTATTTATTTATTTCAATTTGACCAGAGAGGGACAGAGAGAGAGAAAGTGAAACAGCAAGCCACCAAGTCCAGGACTGGAACCATGGTTGGCCATGTAGGAGTCCAGCACCTTTAACCTCCATGCCACCTGCCAGCCCCAGCTGTTTCTTTCTGGAACCTTCGTTTCCCCACTTAACTGGTTGCCCTACTTTGTCCTTCAAACATGGTCGCAATCTCCTCCTGAAGCAACGAAGTGGCGGAAGCTCTTCTTTCCTATCTCCTCAGCAAGTCTCACTTCTGCCCCTCTGTCCCCCGAGGGTTACACTGCCACCCCCTCAGGTCGTCCGTTCTTTCCTTACTGCCCGCGGCCCCTGCTTTCTGAGAGGCGGGACCTCACTGCGGCCCCACCAGCCCTAGTGGCCAC
>NW_006160144.1:686698-703960 GCF_000334495.1 Tupaia belangeri chinensis
CGCGCCCCCCCCCCGCGCCTCCCACCCCCCCCGCCACTGTCCAGGGCTCCCGGGCCGCGAGGAGCGGCCGAGCTCGCCACCGCCTCCTGAAACTCTGGAAAGCGCCGGGGGCCGCGCCCACCTACCCGACCTCATAAGGAAAGGCCTGTGACCTCACCTGGCCGGGGCTCCACGAGCCCTGGATTCGAGTTGCTGCCGGGATTCCTCTCCGCGCAGCCCGGGTCTTAATCACGCCTTACATCCTGCCTGCTCCCTCCCCTCTGCAGCTCTGTTCATTCTCTGGTGCGCTGGTCCCGGCTTCAGTTTTGTCTAATGTCCACCTCTATATACCCTCCCTTTGTTCTAGAAAGTTCTTGGTTTCCACTACTTGATAACGGGTGGGAGCTCGGAGATTTTTTGTCCTATTGTGCTGAAAGTGGTCCCTGAAGTTAGACTACCTGTTGGAAGAGATGCTTTAGGTTGGTTGGTGGGTTTTAATCCACTTTTCTTTTTGTGCATCCTGCAGTTGAAATGATGTCAACAGGAAAGACACAAAGCAACTTTTTCAGACTTTCCCTATTTTGTCTCTCAAACATTGTATAAATCCAGTTTGATGAGAAATTGATCATTTGTTTAGAGCTTGCTGAACTAACATCATAAATACTGTCAAACTGCATTTTGAAATGCCCCCTCCACCCCCCCCAAAAAAAAACACACAATTTAAACTTTCTTTTCATTGTAAACATATTGCTGGATTTGTTCACATGGATAAATCCAACCTGAGCTCTCCATTATTTACATTGTGGTGAACAGTACAAGCTTTAGGCATAGCTCCGTCCAATTAATATCCTGATTATACTTTTTCCTATACGCAGTTAGGCAGCCCATTGAGGCTCATTCTCATTCTTCCAGAGTTGTGAGAATTCAAAACTACATACGTAAGGCCCAATAAATGTTAACAGTATTTCATTTTTTCTTTGATGTTATTATGCTCATTTATCTCTTAAACCTCACTTTGCAGACATTCTTTAGTACTTTTGTTTTTTAGCTGACAAATCATGACTGTATATAAGGTATACAATGTAATGTTTCAACACATAATATAGAATGGTTAAAACAAGCTCATTAACGTATCCATCATTTCACTTTTATTTTCTGTGAGACACTTAAAATTTTGAAATATGTAATACATTATTAACTACAGTCTATTGTACAATAGATCTCAAAATATTACCTCTGAGACCATACCTTTAAAAAGCATCTACACACACACACACCACACACACCCTGCTAATAATCATTATTCTACTCTATTCTAATGAGTTTTATTTTTTAAGATTCTACATAAGTAAGAGTATGTGGTATTCATCTTTCTATGCCTGGCTTATTTCACTTAAAAATGCCCCTGAGGTGGTTCATACATATTATTAAATGAGCAAATTTCTTTTTTTTTTTTTTGCTATAGGGCATCAGAATCCACCAGAAAGTGACAGACAGGCAGATAGAAAGTGAGAAATACCCCCACCCCCAGGAGATGGTCATACCACAATGCCTTCCCCTCCATTCTCCTCTTGGGATTTTGGGCGCCTGAGCACATCTGCTGGCATGATTTTCAGACTACCAGGTTGGGGACTCAAACCATGATCAGCCACATGGGAGTCCAGCACCTTAACTACTATGCCACCTGCTGGTCCCCAGAATTTCCTTCTTTTTAAAGGCCGAATTGTACTTCAGTGGTATATAATCACATTTTCTGTATTCATTCATGGATAGGCAATTAGATTGATTATACATCTTGGCTATTGTGAATAATACTGGAACGGACATGAGAGTGTAGATACCTCTTTGCATACTGATTTCATTTCTTTAAATACATAGCCATTAGTGGGATTTCTAGATCATATAGTTCTATTTTTGTTTTGTTTTGAGGAATCTTCATATCATTTTTCATAATGGCTATACTAATTTACCTTCCTAACAATGGTATGCAAGTATTCCCTTTTCTCTGCATCCTCACAACACGTGTTATCTTACATCTTTTTGTTACTAGCCATTCTAATAGGTGTGAGGTGATATCTCATTGTGGTTTTACTTTGCATTTCCCTAATGATTAAAGATGTTGAACACTTTTTCATATTTCCATTGGCTATTAATCTCTTCTTTTGAAAAAAAAAAGTCTGTTCGGATCCTTTGCCCATTTTTAATTTTTGTTTGTTTGGTTGGTTGGTTTTTCTTACTATTAAGTTTGTGTTCCTTCTATACCTTACATATCAGCCTTTTATCAGTTGTATGGTTTACAAACATTTCCTCCAAATCTATGGGTTCTCTCCTGACTCTATTGTTTGCTTTGCTGTACAGAAGCTATTTAGTTTGATGCAATCCCATTTGTCTATTTTTCCTTTTGTTGCCTGTGCTTTTGGAATCTTATCCAAGAAATCATTGTCAATCAACTAATGTCTGGAGCTTTTCCCTTGTAGTTCCTTCCAGTAACTTATACTTTCAGGTCTTATGCTTAAGGTTCTTATCTATATTAAGTTGATTTTTGTACATGGTGGAGATAGAGGTCTAATTTCATCCTTCTGCATGTGGATATCTAGTTTTCCCATCACTATTTATTTCCTCGTTGTGTATTTTGGTACCTTTGTCAAAAATAAATTATCTGGGCCAGCCCCATGCTGTAGTGGTTAAGTTCTATGCAGAGGAAGTTGAATCCCACATGGCACATGAGGGTTTGAATCCCAGCCCTGGTGACTCACACACCCGGGGAAAAGAGCGGTATACGTGTCCATGCCTAGGATCTTGATAAGATGGAGAACTGCAAGAAAAAGGATTGTGCCATGATAACCCTAACATTACAATTTTTTCCTAGACAGGGTCTTGCTATATTGCCCAAACTGGCCTCAAACTCCTAATGCCTTCGTCTCAGCCTTCCAAGTAGCTGGGACTACAGGTATACACCATTGCATCTGTCTTTGTTTTCTGAATTTCTTTTTCAGATAGTTTGTTGTTACTATATAGAAACACTACTGGTTTTTCTGTGTTTACTTTATATACAACAATTTCACTAGTTTGTTGACTTTATTAGTTCTTACAGTTTTTTGGTGGGGTCTTTAGGATTTTCTATATATTAGACTATATCATCAGCAAAGTCAATTTTGCTTCTTCCTTTTCTACTGAATACTTCTATTACATTCTCTTGTTTAGTGGCTCTGACTCGTACTTCCAATATATTGAAAAGAAGTAATAAGAGCGAGCAGCCTTGTCTTATTCCTGATCTTAGAGGGAAAACTTTCAACTTTCCACTGTTAAGTACGATATTAGTTGTGGGTTTATCATATATGGCCTTTATTTTGTTGAGATACGTTTCTTCTATACCAATTTGTTGAAAGTTTTCATCATGAAAGGATGCTGAATTTTTTAAGTGCTTTTTCTATTGATCATATGGGTTTTGTCCTTTGTTCTATAAATGTAATGCATCACTTTTCTTTTTAAGAGATTTTTGCTTTTGCTTTTAGATAATTTTCACTTTAGGGTAAAAAATAAAAATGCACTCATAGGAGAGAGAGACAGAGAGGGAAAGTAAGAAATCACCCCCTGGGGGTGGGGGGTGGCCAAGCCACAATCTCCTCTCTTCCATTTTCCTCTAGGTATTTTGGGCATGCATGCACACATGCCTGGCATGATTTTCAAACTGCCAGACTTGGGCTCAAACCCAAGTGGTCAGTCACGTGGGAGTCCAGCTCCTTAACCACCATGCTATCTGCTAGCCCCAAGCATCAACTTCTAATGTGTAAGGATTATGATGGGTCAGGTCTGTGTGCTGAACAACAGATTGTGGACGCTTAACTCTTGAGCAATTGTAGTTTTGTGTACTGGACCTATTCATAAGTTAGTTATGTATTAGTCATTTTTGCAGACCGCCCCCAAAGTACCAAAGGTATTTTGAATATGATTAGATTATTTTATCCATAACAGAGAATCCTTTAAAAATAGTGGTCTAAAAAAAATAGAATATTGGGGACCAGCAGTTAGCGTAATGGCTATGTTGCTGGACTCTCATGTCGTCGACTGCGGTTCATGTCCCGGATCTGGTGGTTTAAACTCACGCTGGGTGCATGTGTGTTCATGCCCAAGATCCCAAGAGGAGAATGGAGGAGAAGGGATTGTGGCTTGGCCATCCCCCCTGGGGGGTGATTTCTCGCTTTCTGTCTATCTCTGTCTGGCGAAAGCACGCGCCCTATTGCAAAAAACTTCTTCAAAAAAAAAAAAGTAGAATATTCTCTCCCACATTCGAGAGCTTGAAAGATAGCCACACTCCAGGGCTGATATTATGTGCCAAAGTTACAGGATCATAGGCTTCTTTTATTTTATTGCTTTATTGGCCTTCATCCCAGTTTAAGAGTGGTGGAGTACTTTTCCACCAGGCAAAAGTGTCTTAAGGATGTAGAATCACCAGCTAAGCCATTCCCAAATTTCTGACCACAGAAACTGCAAGATAATGTTTGTTGATTTAAGCTGATAAATTGTGGAGTAATTTTTCAGGCAATAAGAGATAATTAAGACAATACCTTAGTCCACATCTCAATTGTAGGTCAACTTCTATAACCTCTACTTCCCAGTTTGCAGGATGCAGGAAAAGAGAAAAGCATGTCCCTTTCCTTTCATGGCATTTATTGGAAGTTGCATGCACCTCTTTGTTTACATCTCATAGTTTATGGGATGGATATGGCACATCTAGGTGCAACAGAGGCTGGGAAACATCGTATTTATTCTGAACAATCGCACGCCCAACTACCAATCAGGATGTAAGAAAGAGAAAACAGATAATGGGTCACAATTTGCGATCTCTGTCACAGTGGTGATCATAATGGTTAGGAAAAGCAAAGTCCAGCATACACCCTGCATTTTCCCCCTTTTTCTTAACTAATTTTTTCCATTGGCCACCAAAGCAATATTTACACACCCATCACTCTGACTTCTCCAAAGAACCATGCCAATTATGTATGAGTCACTGGAAAACCCAATGAATGTTATTAGGTAAAACATGATTAATTGTGAAACTTTTTCCTTACAAAGTTCTTTTCAGGGACACTGCTAAAGAATAATTTACAATAGATGTTTTGCCTAGAGACTCAGTGTGCATTCTTTAATATATTAAGAAAGTACACAGCTGATGACAAGTCTTTCCTCTATGCAAGGAGTTGGAGAGAGATCATTGACATGTGACACGAGCAGCTGCAAGGAAGGCAGTCATGTTCCTGACCTTTTCATTTTCCTTTCACATACATATTCATTCTTAGGTAGCCTCATTAAGCAGATTTCTAGATATCTATTTAGTAATATATTTAACCCTTATCCCAAGCATATAAGATGGCCTCTTATATGTGTTGGCTAAACTAGAACAAATTAGGAATATGTATTTCCAGAAATACATTGTATTAAAAGATTATTTTCAAATAGTTTACTTGCAAAGCATATGTTCCCATTCTATTACATCAGTGTGAAGACGGAGTACACTGTAATCCCCAGACAATTGCTTGTAATGGTCCCAGTGATCATTAGATGGCTCTGTTACTATACAGTGCTGACTACAGAGGCTAAGATTACAAAATGTGTTTTGACATATAACTTTTCATTTCATTCCCACGTAATATCTTCTATTGTTATCAAGACATTTAGTCACTAGTTACCAAGATGTAAATAAAACACAATGAATTTCACAAGATTTCACCACATAAGGAATCTAAACTCGTGTAATCTTTTTATAATGTCAATTATTTATTATAGCATAGATAATATATTTATATTATTATAAATAGTCTAAGGAATTTAATATTCAAAGTAATGTAAACCACTTGTATCCTATACTGTCAGTGCTCAATAAGTTCTTTTATTTTGTTTTGCCATAGGGCTTGTACACTCGCTGGAGAGAGACATACAGAGAGAGGCAAAGTGAGAAATCACTCCCCAAGGGGATGGGCACACCACAGTCCCTTTTCTTCCATTCTCCTCTTGGGATTTTGATCACGCACACACATGTGCTCAGCATGTTTTTCAAGCTGCCAAGTCCAGGACTGGAACCATGGAGTTGACTATATGGGATCCATCACTTTAAACATCATGCCACCTGCTGGCTCAATGCTCAGTAAGTTTTAAATGGGATAAAGTTACAAATTCCAAAATCTTATTCTTTCTTATAGGATAATGTTCATAATTAACATTTTTATCCCATCTCCTGTGAATACATTTTTAGAGTATTTTCTTGCTTGCAGCTTAGTACACATAAAAAACATTTTTAGGTGCCTGCCAAGGAGCCTATTAGCTGTTTTGTTTTTTGTGTTTTTATTTTTTTTCTCCCTAGAATTCTGATCTATTACTTCTTTCAGTGTTTCATGGGAATTTGTGGCTGTGAGTGAATCCAAGAAACCTGAGATCACTTAACTTGGAAAATGAATCAAAAGTGACTGAACTGACTTACTATAAACATCTTTCTAGGCCAGAAGGATACAACCATGACTCCACAAATCAGTTGTTCTCACACTTGAACATGCATTAAGAATCACCTGGAGGGCTTATTAAAACACAGATAGTGGGCTAGCAGGTGGCACGATGGTTAAGATGCTGGATTTCCACAGGGCCGATCATAGTTCAAGTGGCTTGAAAATCACACAGGGCACATATGGGTGTCCAAAATCCTGAGAGGAGAATGGAGGAGAATGGACTATGGCATGGTCAGCCCCCCTAGGTTGTGATTTCTCACTTTCCCTCTCTGTCTCTCTCCAGAGAGTGCAAGTACCCTGTGACAAAACCCTAAAAGTAATTAATTAATTAATTTAATTAAAATTAAACTGCTAGGCCCCACCCTATATTCAGTATCCTTCAGTAGTTCTGGAGTGGGACCTGTCAATTTTCATTTCTAACAAGTTTCCAGGTTATACTGATGTCACTGGTCCTGAGACTACACTTTGACACCTAATGACTTAAATAAAAGATGTGCATTTTAAATGGTCCAGTAAATAATAATTTGTATTAAGCCTTTATTTTACCCATTTATGCTTTCTACGAAACAAAATCAAAAACCCTACATTGATAAGTCTTTTCTGTTGAGGTTACATGAGTTGCTAAGTAATCTTCAATTCATTAAAAAAAAAAAAAAAAAAGATTAAACTCCTAGAAGAATAATAACCTAGTCTTCTTGAAACTATTACTAAGTCTGAAGAAAAGCTCTAGATTCTGAAAGTAGCTTCAGTTCCTGTAGTAGTCATCATTCTGTTACTTTTGGAAACATACTTGTTCAAAAATAATCATTTGTGAGGCAATGACACTTATTCTTTTCACCCAAAGGAAACTGAAATAACAACACAGGAAGCATGGGGCAGCCTTAGGCCAATTCTTTTTGGAAAGCATGTTTAATTCACAACCCAAAGAAGGTGATTAGGAAGTCAGGAAAGCACTTAAGTAATTCAAAAAACAGAAGTGGCTTGAAACCATGAGGTCTAGGAATAGCTGAGACATAAGGAACTGACTCCTAGTATGGCAACTTGTCAGGAATGTCAGTTTCCTATTATTGTCCATGGATTCTGAGGCTAGATGTGAACCGTCTCCAAAAGAGCTGGGCACAATCCCTTTGCACTGTGTTGTCTAGTGCCAGAATACTGTCTAGATGTCCACGCTACATTATGCCAAAACGGACTGCTACTTGCTATTATCTGGACACAGGTACCGGTCACTCCCACATATGAACAGGACTGGTTTACAAGGCCTGTGAGCTTCATTTCAGAAGTTCATGCACCATCCCCACTCATTCATTCTTTAGACACACTTTCTTCCTCCTTTGATGTAGTTTCTTTATATGAATAAGCTTATCTAGGAAAATGCCCCGCTATTACTCTCATGGACTCTCAGTAGCTGAAGGTTCTAATTAGTTCTAAACGAGCTGGATTCATGATCACTGCTTCCTCTGCCCCATCTATCTCTCTACCCTATTCCTAGTCCCTACAGTCAGGAGGAATCCGTGGGTGAAACAGGGCTCAGTCGTTGCCCAGTCCTAACTCCAAGCCTTATTCTTGATGTTAGCATAAGGATACAGAATTTACATTCTCAGCTACTTGAGATGGATTCTTCTTCCCTAATATGTGGATGCAAATGTGTACAAAGTTAAGTAACAAATAACAAGTAAATGGAGCTTAAGTGCTACATCAGGAGATGCTAACTATTAACAAAAGTTGAAAGAGTTTGGAGAGTGCACAGGATGAGACTCTCATAAAGAAAGATGGTATAACATCTGCTCTTACCAAATCCAGGTCTCTCACCTCTTTCAATTAAAAATATATATCTATCAGTTTCTCACAGCAATCTTGACTGTATGTTCCATGCTACACTAACTCCCAATATCTTAGAATGTTACTACTGAAAGAGACCTTCAGGATTGGCTGGTCAAAACACATCATTTTTCAAAAGAGAAAATTGAGCCCCAGAGAGAAGAAAGTGACTTGCCTTAATGAAGATTAAAGAGTTCTTTGCTACAACACTGAGGTCAAGATTTCTGATCACTGGACCACTATTTATATCTTTCCCTTTTTTTTAGGCAGCAGATGATGGAGTTTAATAATGGATGGATGTCAAAACTAATGGCACAACTGCTATTATTGGGACAAAAGAACAGTCCCTCCTCCTCAGGAAAGGTCCATACATCCATCCTCACATCCATCCGCAGGACAAGAGAGCCTCTTATAGACCCAGCAACTTGCTATGAATAATGCCAAGTGGCAGTGTCCATGTGCCAACCAAGACTATGTGGGTTTTTAATGCTTCTTTTCTTCATCATCAAATAAAATTACAAATACAATGTAAATATGTTTATATACATGTTCTTCTAGAGTAAGCAAACCTCATCATAGTGCCCCGAAGAAAAAAAATAAAAGAAAATTGCACTTGTGGCCTCCTAGATTAAAGACTGAGTTAGAGTGAGATTGTCCGGCCCATAGAAGAACAGGCCACACATATTGATACAACTGACCCATCATTCCATCCTGGCACTTATGCCCAGCATGCTCACAGGAATGATTCCTTCACAAGACACCCAAGAGGTAGATAAATGCAATCAGCTCCATGGATGGATGTAGCACACAGAGGCACAGGGTTGTGTGTGTAGAGGTGCCTTGGACAAAGGGCAGAAGGCCTGAAAGGTAGGGCTAGATCTCTGGCTCTACCATAGAACTCTTCCTTGGAGGAAAAATATTGGTGATGTGAGAAATTCCCAGTACATAGCAAACATGGACAGCAGTGAAGGTGTGGAAATAGGAGGTAAAGAGATGTGGTGGTCTAAGGGTGCCATGCTTCTTCTAAGTGAACCTCCAGAACACAGCTGACCAGAAGGCAAATCTAAAGGGTTGTATTACAACCCCTGAGTGGCCTTGCCATCTTCATTCTCAACAGGTCAAAAAATAGGTAACAAGGACTTCCTTTATGAGAGAACCATAGTTGAATTGAGGTAATAGCAAAGGGCACAGGCAATTCTGAAGGTTCAGCTCTCTGCCTCCTCCTCCAGACTAAAAGAAGAGAAAGGAGAGAGGTACAGGTGAGACACTTGAGCTGCCAAGCCCAACAGTTCCTGCAAGAAATGCTGGGAATCGAACCCAAGAACCATAAACTTATAAACTCAGGATAGAGCCAAGGCTTGGCATCCCTTCCTCTGGAATGAGAGGCCTCAGCCCTGCCCTTTTCTTCAGGGAGACTGGTCTGACAAGGAAAGCTGACGTCTCACTGAGGTAATGAAGAACACCTGCTCAACTCCGTAAGTCACCCTCAAGCTAAGCAGGAAGAATCCCTGAAGGAGGCACTTTGGGAACAAAAGTTGATGAACTCCACTTATCAGAACATATCACAAGTTTTAAATTACACACTTCCCCACACGAAATACACTTATCCACACACACACACACACACACGAGACCCACACTTCCACACATTCTCCCACCCCAGTCCACTCCACACCCCAAATCCCACCCCACAAGTACTGTCTTCTGTAAACATGGCAGCAGAGACTCCCACAATGCTGGCATAGTCTGTTAATGATCTGAGGATGACCGCTGGTCATTAGGTGCCCCGGTAGGTGATATTGGTGAAGGTGGATGTGGCCTCTTTATACAGTGGATTGTTGGCCTGAGGAGAGAACAGAAACATGTCTTACAATGAATTCCTCAGTCCTTCCCTGCTCTGAAGGTCTAAGTTTCATCTAACAAGTTTGTTCAAGACACCCTTCTCTGGAATTAACCACCAATGAAACAGGCTAATGTTCATTTTACTCACACTCACTCTTAAGATGGGAATGGCTAGGAAGTAAGAGGAGGAGGGATCAGGCAGAGTGCCATCTGCCACCATCACTGATGGGTTAAATTTAGCCCGTAACTCTTTGGCGGCCCCTAAACACTCCAGGATAGCTTTTACCCAACATCTCCTACTTCCGCTTCTCTTCCACTCTCTTCTGTCCTTTTCCTCTTTTCCCTTTATTGTGACAGTGCTGGAGGATGTGGGCAAGGAGAGAAATATCATAAATAGTGGTCAGAACACAGAGGACAGCTTCTAATCAAATAATTCTTAATCCCCTTTCATTACATCCCTTCAAGTACTATCCACAAAACTGTCATCTCATCAGGAAAAAGCAATACCCTAACTAGGTTTCCCAAATTATTTTCCAACAAAAAGTGGCAGACCCTATAAAGTCCAGTAGTCCTTAATGGTAGTTTCAAGGAACACAGCACATTCTTATGTGCCTCAGCGGGTCAGGAAAAAACATTACCCTAACTAAAACATCTAAGTTTCTTAGGATCCTTGGATGCAAAGCCCTAGGGTCACCATTAAATGGGAACAAACTTCAGCCTAAATCTGGGCATTCGGGGAGTCAAACAGCTATTGGGAATATTAAAAAAATAATAATAAAGTAAAATAAAATAAAATAAACCTGAAATGTGGAAGATGAGCCAGAAGAGAATAGAGTCAAATTTAGTATATAAAAGATCCTCAGAAAATCCAGTTAAGCTGCAGGGAGAATATAATAGAGTCTGATATGGATGCTACTATCTTATCATTTATGGAAAAAGAAGAGAATGAGGTAGGATGACATCCTCCACTATTTTTAAGTGGCTGACCCAAAAAGTCATTTCCATAGTAACCTAATTCCTTCCCACAATCATGCAAGTTACTCAACTTCTCTGTGCTCAGTTTCCTTATCTACAAAATGAGAATGATACTATTGTCCATCACACAAGGTTGTTGCAGTAATGAAATAAGTTAATTTGTAAAAAGCATTTAGAATAGTTCTAGTGCATGGCAAATCCTCAAAAAAATGTTAGGTATTATATTTTTTTCTATTGTGTGTAGAAAAAGCTTTGAACTTCAATAGTATAGAGTGTATCATATGTTCTCAGCATAGGTTTGCCCTGTCTTCTTCCACTGAAAAAGACGTTTCTTTTTCATTCCTTCAGTGTCAGACAGAGCTGGGTCCTTTCTGGGTTCAGTTGGCACTCAGTGACACAGTGCATGGTTACTGTGTGGTAAAGAGAGAATCAGCTGGGTTTTAGGAAGCTTAAGGATACCAATTTCCAGAGTAGGGGATAACAGAAAAAGTATGAGCTGCATAAATTTGGCTACCCTACACATCTGGCAGTTAGTTAAGAAAATGCCCTGAGCCTGAATGGTAACTGGCACTTGAGGAAGGTCCTGATTTCATGTCCTGGGACCTCCCTGAGCACATGAGGCATACATGCACATAGCTAGGTTCCAGGTCAGCTAAGACTAAGGGTGGATTAAGTGTGAAGACCCTGTTGGGGTGCCTGTCTCTCACTCTTTCTCTCTCTCTCTCAGAAGAAGTAAACAAATAAACTTTAAAAAAGAAAGGAAAAGAAAGAACAAGTCCACCCAGCCTGTCCTCTTACTGTGTCCCATTTTGCTCTGGCTCGTTCTTCCTCAAATTTTGCAAACTCTTTGCGGTCATGGATGGTGATGAGCAGTTTCCAGATGAGCAGCGTGGCCAGACCGATGAGCAGAATGGCTCCCATCACAGAAAGCAGGACCACCAGGATGTCAGGGCCCTTGGGACACTCTGTCAGGAAAAAGCACAGAGCAGGACAGCTGTGAATGAAACAGAAATCACTTGAACTGGCAATGAATAAGGTCTTGTTGACAAAGTAATAAAGGTCTTTGTCCATTATTGCACTGTTAACAGAAATATCTAAGACTTGGTGATTAATAAAGAAATAGGGGTTTGGGGACTTACAATTCTGGTGGCTGGAAAATCTAAAGGTATTATAGGCCTGCCATTAAGCTGGCCTACAATATGGCTGACGGAAGCATAGAGGGTAGCAGGTACATGCAGAGAAAGAGCTGGTCCAGTTCTCTTTTATACCAACCGGCTCCCAGGAGAACTCACCCTTTCTTATGAAATCTAGAACTCACTAGGTCTAGCAAGACATCATTAATTTATTCACGAGAATCTTGCTCCCATAATGCAATTGCCATAACCTAATCACTGCCCACTGGGCCTCAGCATCTTCCAAAATCAAATTCTAAAACAGGAAACTTTAGGGGACAAACCATTATCTAAACCATAACAAGGTCTTTGAAGGAAACAGGATAGTCTTTAAAATAAGTTTGTTTGTTTTAAATAAAAAGGGTCAATCTTTGGGACAGCAATAATCTGATCTGAACGGTGTCCTGCTGCACCACTCTCTGGTCCCTGTACTGGGTGGTTTAAATCAAACATCTTGAGCTGGTCAACCCTGGGCAGAATCCAGTCTAGTAATCAGGAAATTTTCTCCCCTAAAATTTCAAAATTTCTTCTCTTCAAAAAAAAAAAAAAAAAAAAAAAAAAAAAAATGGCCTGGCCCCATAATCTAGTGATTAAGAGAGCCAGATCCCACACATCTGACTGTGTTCAAATCCCAGCCTCAGCAGCTTGAAAAACACTCCAGGGGCATCTGCAAGCATGCCCCAAATCCCAATAGGACCAGGGGCATCTGCAGGCATGCCCCAAATCCCAATAGGATAGAGAAATTAAGGAGAAGGGCCAGTGGGTAGTGTAGTGGCTAAGGCACTGGACTCCCATGTGGTCAACCACAGTTTGAGTCCTGGACCCAGTCGCTTGAAACTCACTCCAGGCACATGTGTATACATGCCCTAGATCCCAAGAGCAAAATAGAGAAGAAGGGATTGCAGTGTGGTCATTCCCCCTGGGGGGGGTTATTTCTCACTTTCTCTCTCTCTGTCTCTCTCTGTGTCTCTCCAGCAAGCACATGTGCCCTGTAGCAAAATCTCTCTCAAAAAAAAAGTGAAATGGAGAAGAAACTACAGAGTAACCACACCCCTTTGAGGAGTGCTTTCTCTATCCTCTCCCTTTCTCTCTCTCGTGAGCATGTGTGCCCTCTCACAATTTAAACAAAACAAAACAAAAATTAGAAATTCTGAAACCTAAAGTCCTACAGGACAGCAACTGGTGAGAGCTGAGAAGCAGTTGCCCATTATAGTTGGGACACACATTTTATAGTTTACCTGAGTCCTCACCACTTTCCCTTTTCTCTCCTAAACAGAGGCGAAGTGACTGTCACAGTGTCTGAGCTGCAGAGGACCTGGAGCTAGACTGCTTGGACTGGAATCCTGGCTTACCACTTAACTCTGCTATGTGACCTTTGGTGAAGCTTTCCTGGGTGTCTGTTTCCTGTTTCTTTATCTTTAAATTGGTGACAGTAAGCACTAACTTGATAAACTTGTTTTGAGAAGTAATAGAGTTAAATCTATTCCAAGAACTCAGAACAGGATCTGACACAGAGGGCATGCTCAGTAACTACCAGCTACTGTTGCTACTGATGTGTTTCTCACTCCCAGCTGTTTTCACGAAGGCACCTGCCTACTTAGCCCCTGTAGCCATTTGCGTCTGGTTTCCTGGTTCAAAAATTTACATTCTGAAGAATGAGGAACTTACTAAACTTTTTGGCATCCTGAGAGACCACCAAAAGGCCTGCCAGCCAAGACAATATTTTGGGTTCTTTCCCAAACTATGTAGTCATCTAAGATCATAACCCTATAGAAAGCTGACTTCCTGTTCAACTCCAGTCCACAAACAAGACAGACAGATACATCACCTCTTTAAGGATCAAGCTGAGTATGTGCTGCAAAGCTGCTTCCCATAAACCTCAGGTGTCTGACAGGTGACCTCACTCTGGTAACCTCAGGAGTTATGAAACTAGGTGTTTGTATATTTGGGAATTGGAGAGTGGACAGGAAGTCACACCCACTTTCCACACTGTCTCCCACCTTCCTTTCTAAACATACACCCTGTGCTCACCACACACTACACGAAAACAACCACCACCACAAACCCAAGCTGGCTATTTATTGCCCTACCCGCCAAATTATAGCTTGTCTATAATTAAAAGAGCACTTGGACAAGGGCTATGAGGTTCCAGTGTCCAAGTTCCCAGGAGTGCTAGGTCCCAGTTCTTCCGGGAAAAGCAATTACAAAGTCTCTGGAATAATAGAGTCACTTTCCACCTCCCTTCCACTCTACAGTCCTTACCCCACTTCAGTGTCACTACTGATTTACATGCCTGTCTCCCACATTGGTGAGTAAACCTTATTCATTGTCATCTGAGGGGACTTTTCAAAAGTTAACAGAGGGCCAGCAGGTGACATGCTGATTAGGGCGCTGGACTCCCACATGGTTGACCATGATTTGAGCCCCGGAATTGATGGCTTGCTTTCTCACTTTCCTTTTCTCTCTCTATCTCTCTCTGTCACTCTTTTGTCAAATTAAAATAATAATAATAATAATCACACAATTAAATAAATAAATAGTTAATGAAGGGACCAGAAGATGGTATAATGGTTACATTGCTGGACTCCCACGTCACTGTTCAAGTCCCAGACCCAGTGGCTTAAAGCTCATGCTGGGCACATGTACATACATGCCCAAAATCCTGGGAGGAAAAGGCATTGCAGTGTGGCCATTCCCCCGGGGGGATGGATGATTGATCACTTTCTGTCTTTCTGTCTCTGACAAGTGCATATGCCCTATAGCAAAAATCTCTCCTTTTTTTTGGAGAGGTTTTTGCCATAGGGCACGTGCACTCACCAGACAGACAGAGAGAGACAGAGAGACAGAAAGTGAGAAATAACCCCCCGAGGGGATGGCCACACCGCAATCCCTTCTCCTCCATTCTCCTCTTGGGATCTTGGGCACACATGCACATGCGCCCGGCGTGAGTTTTAAGCCACTGGGTCCAGGACATGAACCGCGGTTGACTACGTGGGAGTCCAGCAACATAGCCATTACACTAACTGCTGGCCCCGAAATCTCTCTAAAAAAAAATGTTAATGAAAAATGTACTCAAAGTACACATTTATCATAGTACAAAAAAAAATTTTAAACCCATGCCTAGTTGGAATTTCTTATTTTATTTTTGCTGTAGCGCACAGGCCACAGGAGAAAATGAGAACCTTCTAGGGGGATGACCAGGCTGCAATCCCTTCTCCTCTCCAGATTTTGGGCACATACACACACATACCTGGAGTATTTTTCAAGCTCCTGGATCTGGGATTCAAACTATGCAGTTGGCCAGGTTGGATCCCATCACTTTAACCACCATGCCCCATGCTAGCCCTGTGCATAGTTTTTTTGATAATATATTAATACATTTTATATGAACTTTTTGAAGACCTCTTATATTCTCAGTACCAGCACAGTGCTCAACATATAGTTAAGTACTCAAATATTTTCAAGTGATTCAGATCTTAATCTGTTGTTTAAGGGAAAGGAAGGAAGTTGATCTGTGCATGATAGGATGGGCTCTTCCTCCAGCTAGTAGCCTGGAGAGCAAGCACTGTCTTTCTGTGTTCAGGGAAGGCTTGAGTTAGGGTATCGAACCCATCGCTACATCCTCTGGTAAATCTGATAAAGTCATGCCTCCAACCATCAGGCCTTCCTCCGAAGCAGCCAGCAGGTTGCTCTTGGCAATCATCACATTTTCAGCAGAGCAGACGCTGTGTGCTCTAAAGTCTTACCATTTAAATTCCTTACTTCTTGGCATTATTGCCTCAAAAACTGCATATGTTTTTTTCTTCAATGAGATCCATATCTACCTTCTTCCTTACCTACCTTATTTTTCTGTCACTCCAATCAGCAAGTTACTTTCTTGCTAATATTTGACTTCAAAAAGTTTGTGGAAAAAAATGGAGGTAAAGTACAAGTTTATTTTGATGTCAAAAAATGAAATCCATGAATAATTTTTTCATAATACACATTCCCCATGAATATTTTGAAGACCCCCTCATATCTGTACATCTCCTCACTGAGATAACAGATCCTAACTTACATGTACAAGGCCAGGCTTAAATTGCTGCGTTTAAGAGGGGTGATGGGTAGAAATTCCCACCTGACATAGTTCTCCCTCTCCCTATGGGCAGGGCCAGGGCCCAGTGTTCACTCACCTGGCTCTTCCACCACATAGAGGATGGACTTCCCACTGTGGTCTTCATAGTACTGGAATCTGACGACACAGTCATCTTCATTCTTGTACGTACAATTCACTGCATCCTTGCCAGTGTCCTCTGGGGGAGGGAGGAATATGGAAGAATGCAAAACAGGTCAATTCCTGGAAGATGGGACCACCTCAAAAACTCACCGCAGGACCTCTAGGAAAGTATGTGACAGTAGGTAAGGTGCCTAGATTCAAGATGGCTGTCATGCCTGGCCATTGCCACTTGCTGACCCTCACTGAGGTATTTTTGTCCCTTACAGGTTCTTATTCCTTCCTCTGGAAGTGACCTGATCTAACACTATTACACAACCTGATTCAAAGCCTGCATCCACCATCTACAGCTATATGATCTTGGGTAAGTTACTTGACCTCATCAAGTCTCTATCAATAGAAGAGAATCGAGGAGCTGATGGTGGCACAACAGTAAAATGCAATGCTCTGTAAAGCTGACTCACATGCAGAGGTTTCTGGTTCAGATCTAGAGACCTCCCTGAGTATGCTAGCAAGTGTGAGCCCATAATTTTGGGCTGGCTGAAGGTGGAGGTGAGGGTTCTCCCTCTCTCTTTCTGTATTTCTATCTCCTCTCTGTTGCTCATGGAAGAAATAAAATAAATGAAAAAAGAAAAATGGGGGAAAACAGGTGGGAGCTAGACTTAATCAGAGATCCTGAGATTGAATCAGAGACATTAAGAACTTGGGTGCAGGGGGACCAGCAGGTGGTGTGGTGGCTAAGGCACTGGGCACTCCCATA
>NW_006160144.1:703990-735954 GCF_000334495.1 Tupaia belangeri chinensis
CTCACTTTCCCTGTGTGTGTGTGTGTGTGTGTGTTGTTGTGTGTGTGTTCAAATTAAAATATATGAATGAATAAATTAATTAAATAAATAATTTTTTTAAAATAAAATAAAAGAACCTAGGTGTAAGGTGTGCTGAACTTACTGAGTTCCTTCACTGGCTCAATCTCATCGCGGCAGTAACGGTTGCAGGTATTTTCCTCATGTAGGATTCCCCGGTCAAACTTCTTACACTCCACACACTCCCTGGAGAAAAGACATAGCAATTAAGGTAGCGAGGAGCAACCCAGGTGTCTCCCAGCCTACGCCTGACCTCTGCTCAACCTCAGTGAAGAAAACACACCTGTAAAATAATCCCAGAGGCCCAGAGAATCAAGTGTGGATTTCAGGGGCAGGAGTGTTCTCTTCTGCCAGAGGCAGGACCTGGCAGCCAGAGATCCCTAAATCTATCAATAAATGTCTCCATGTCTCATTCAGGGCTGTGGCAAAGGCTGAGCCCTATGCCACTTCTGGGAACCTTAATGTCAGAACCAAATCATGTAATTTGCGGGTCTAGTGCAAAACAAAAATATTAAGTCCATTCTTCAAAAATTAAGAATTCTAGGGGCAGCAGGTGGCTTAGTGGTTACATGACTGACCATGGTTGGAGTTCCAGACCCAGTAGCTTGAAAATTATACCCGACATGTATGTGTGCTTGCCCAACATCCCAGGAGGAGAATGAGGAGAGGGGATTGTGACATGGCCATGCCCCTCCACACACAGGGGGTGATTTCTCACTTTCCCTTTCTCTGTCTCTTTCTGTTTCTCTCTAGTAAGTGCACATGACCTATGGGGGAAAGGGGAACTTAAAAAATAAAAAATAAAAAGACTTCTAGATAGTGACAGTGATAGTAAACCACACGAGGGGCCCTTCTGTACAGCTGCATAGGGCTGCATGCCCATGAACCTGGCCCTGCTTAGAATGCTAGAGGACTGGCAATGCCATAGACTGGGCAGATGGGAGCTTCCTCGGACTCTCCAAATGGGTGAAGTTTGTGCTGGTCAAAAGTATTTTGCAGTGTCCTCAGTCACCCCAGCCCCCATACCTCCCTCAGATCAGAACATCAGCACTAGAATGTTCCCTAGAAGTTATCTGGTTTAGCCTTCCTCTCAACTCGAAGGGATTCAGGATGCCATCTTAAGAGAAGGGACTCTCCAACTAGAGTCCGGGGACAGTACTGCAGCCCCTTCACAGCTGTCTCTATCTCCAACATCTGGAGCTATCAAAGCTGTCCCAGGAAAGGAGAGCTAGGGATCTGGCTGGAGAAGATTTCTCTCCTAAAGCTTTGATGAGGAAGAGCAGAACCTGAACAGAGTTAGGAAATCTAGTCTGGGAGGCCTTCTTCCACCTGCCAGCCTCTCAACTCTCTCCACTCACTTCTTAAATGTACAGGCATCTGGACAGGTGGGACACTTCTCACAGGTGTCCCCATAGGAGCCCGGCTGGATGCAGACACAGCTACCACACTCGCACTTGCCCCGGCCACTGCACAGCAGCCCGTTGCTGGACATGCAGGTGTCGGTGCGGGTGGTACAGTTGCAGTAGTAGCCGGTCCAGTCAGAGTCACACAGGCAGTCCCCACAGCTGCACTGGCCATGACCTGAAAGCACACAGCCCAAGAGGGCAGACAGCTGGTGAGGATCCTCCACTCCCTGACGAAGGGCTACAGCCACTTACCCTCCCAGGTGATGGACAGCAATCCTCCAGGTTGACAGGGAGCTGGCTCATGACCAGGGGAGCCCTACCCAGTAGGGATATGTTCAGCTCTCTAAGTTTCCCAAGATATGGCAAGATTTGGACTAAGTTATGCAGCAAGAATTTCAGACCAGCAGCAGAAGGGCAGGAGGCAGCACACTGATCTGCAGTCCTAGAAGTCACGTGAACTACCACAGGTGCGTGTGTGTCTAAAATCATAAAAGAAAGGACAGAGGAAAAGGGACTGATTTCTCAAGGGGATGCTTTCTCCTCTCTCTAGTTCTGTCTCTCTCTGGCAAGTACACATTCTCTCTAGGGAGAAAAAAAAAAAGAGTCTCAAGAGTAAGTCTGAGGATAAGATACTATCTCTTTAGCCCTGAGGGCTGGCACAGCACTAAGCCACAGCCCTGGGACCACGTAAGACACTCAGCAGTCTTGACAGTGTGACTCGAGGACAGCTAAAGGCTCCTCAGTTCCCCAAACTGTCTCCCTTTGAAAAGCCACAGGGTGGGACCAGCAGTTAGCACAATGGCTATGTCGCTGGACTCCCACGTAGTCGACCACAGTTCAAGTCCCAGACCCGGTGGCTTAAAACTCACGCCGGGCACGTGTGCGTGCGTGCCCAAGATCCTGAGAGGAGAATGGAGGAGAAGGGATTGTGGCATGACCATCCCCCCTGGGGGGTGATTTCTCGCTTTCTGTCTCTCTGTCTCTCTGTCTGTCTGGCGAGCGCACGCGCCCTATAGTGAAAACCTCTAAAAAATTAAAAAAAAAAAAAAAAAAGCCACAGGGTTACTCCCCTTCCTACCTGGCCTGAGAGGCCTATCATGGTTATCAGTGTTGTCACCGACTTGGGTGAAATAACAACATAGGCTCCAGTCTGAACGAGCCGGCCTTCCCCATGAACAAACCAGCTGCCAATGTCCATTATTCCATTTGTTCAATCGGCTACATGTCACCTTACAAGGTGAGAAGCAGGGCTCTGAGGGAGTGTCGGCAAGATGGGGAAGTTGTGATACAGGAGAATGGAGGAGTGGAGGACTCCAGAGCACAGGGTTATGCTGAATGTCTGAGAAGGGACAGTGCATAGAGCGACCTGAATGCAGAGGTTGATGGAGTGGGGCACTATGGGGCACCAAGGGGGAAGGAACCAAGAGCCCTTGAAGTTGGCCAATGGAGCCAAGTAAGCACCGAGGGCCACCCTCACAGCTTGCCAAGGGCCAGAGCTGCTAAACACATCCTAGAATGCCACACAGGAAATAAGCAAGAAATAAGAGAAGGTAAATAGAAAAAAGAAAGTTTTGGGTTGTTTTCTTTTTCATTTGTCCGAGGGTGTGTATGCTCACCAGAAAGAAAGAAAGAAAGAGAAGAGAGAGAGAGAGGAAGGAAGGAAGGAAGGAAATAAGAAAGCAGCCTCCATGGGGAATAGCCACAATCCCTTCTCCTCCATTTTTCCCTCCTTTTGCATGTGTTTCAAGCCACCGGGTCCAGAACTGGTGCAGCTGGCCATGTGGGATCCAGCCACCTAAACCACACCACTGGCTGGCCCCAAAAGGAAAGATTTTCCCAAAGTCAACAGCAGTAGAGACCATTGCCAGTAATGACTTCATGTAGCCCAGCCTTCTCCAAAGCCTCTGCTGGCTCATCCTTGTTCCTGCCTCTGCATTCTAACATTGCAGAAACATTTGCCACAGTTAAACATTTCTAAATTAATTAATAAATGAGTTTAAAGTTACAGACAGTGTAACTGCCTTGGCCTAGCCAGCACAAACTATCTTGTCCTAGTTCTCTTCTCAGGCTGACTTCATTACAACATATGTGACCCTGGTAGGGTAGTGAAGCAGGTTTGGAAAGCATTTAGAGAAAGGAAGTTTATCTACTTTCCAAACCAACCAATGAGCTAATATTCCCAGTGGAAGGGGCTGCCAATCACCATAACAATGGTGACAATGGCCACGAACACTTGTTGAGCCTTGAATACATGCCAAGCACTATGCCAAGATCTGTAATCGTTACCTTATTCATTTAACAGCCCTGTGAGGTCAGAGACGTTAAGTAACTTGCTCAAGGTCACATAGCTTATACATGGTAAGGCTCAAACTAAAGTCACTCTGACTTCAGATCCCAACTGCTTAGCCTTCTATAACTTACAGATAAAATGCCTTTAACCAGTAGAAGATGGAGCCAGTTTTATTGGAATATTCTTCAATTCAAATAATGGAAAGACCAAAGTATGAAGGAGAGAGTCATGAAAAATCCAGTAACTAGGCTTGAAACTAGTTAGAAATTTGGAGAAGAAAAGAGTTTAGGAACTCAAATATACTGAACTATTCAAGTGGATGGGACAGAAAGAGAGTTTCTACCTGCTGAGTTTCTAGGTCTGACTGTAGACATTTCTATCACCTGTCCCAGCCTAGTCTTGTCTCCTAATTCTGAGTCACCTCCCCTTCTCTAGGTTATCCTCAATTCAATCCACCCTTCCACTGTAGCCAGGATTCCCTTTTTAAAGTGCAGTGTCTCAAACATGGTCCTTTTTGTGTCCTGGGTCAGATAATTCTTTGTTATAGGTGATGTTCTGGACATTGTAGAAAGTCTAGCATCACCTTTGAACTCTTCCTATTAGTAACACCTTCCCAGTTATGACAATCAAAAATGCCACCAGAGGGGCTAGCCCCCATAGCACAGTGGTTAAGTGTGTGTTTGGAGCCAATCCCACATGGCCAAGTGCAGTTTAAATCGTGTCCCCAGCGACAGGAAAACCATAATGGGTAGCATGTACATGTATGCCCCAAGTCCTGATGGGACGGAGACACAGAGGAGGGAAATTGCGGCATGACCGCACACCCCACTGGAATGCTTTCTTTTGTCTCCCTCTGTGGTGAATGCACATGCCCTCTGGCAATTAAAAAGACAAAAAATTCTACTAGGTATTACCAAATGTCCCCTGGGATATAAAATAGCTTTTTCCTATGATTAAGAATCACCATTTTAAAATATCAACCAACATGACCATGTCACTCACCTGTTTAAAAAAATTACAAAAATATCATAATACTGGGACCAGCAGGTGGCATAATGATTAGGTTACTGGACTCCCACGTAGTCAACTGTGGTTTGAGTCCTGGACCTGGAGGTTTGAGACTCATACTAGGCACGTGTACATGGGTGCCCAAAATCCCGAGAGGAGAATGGAGGGGAAGGGGTTGCAGTGTGGCCACCCCATCAAGGGGTGACTTCTCACTTTTTGTCTCCCTGTCTCTCTGACTAGTGCACATGCCCTAGAGCAAAATATCTTTCTAAAAATATATATATATTTAATTTAAAAAAGGCATACTACTTAAAGGATTAAGTCCAAAGTCTTTAGCAAACTTTCAAGGCCTCTACAATGGGCTTGTCCTGCTTCTAGCTTCACATCTCATCACCCACCTCACATTGCCACACCTCAGTCCCCCATACTGAACTGTTCACTATCTTCTAACCATCCTCGTATCCTCACTTTCCATTCATGCTAATCCCTCTACCTAGAACGTCCTTTCATACTGTGACCACTACCACACTCCTCACCTTTTAATGCCCAACTCAAATGTTTCTTCTTGTCTGTAACTTCTCCAACCTCCCCATGCAGAATCAACTGCCTGTTCATGAGTTCTCCTAGCACTTCATATCCAGCTCTATTTTCACCTTTATTTCAGTCATTTGCTTACCTGTCTATTTCTCTTTCTAGATTATGAGTTTTTTGATGGGAGGGAAAATGTCACAGTCATTTTTCCATTAATAATGGTTAGCATGAAGTCTGTTACAGAGTACACATACCCTATTGTTTCTTCATTCATCTCTTCATGCAACCTAGTTGACCTCACACCACGTGCTAGACACTAGAGATTCAGCAGCAAACAGAACTGACAAGGTCCCTACCAGCATGGAACCTACAATCTAGTTAAATTCTTGGAAAACACACCTGTGTTGTATTACAGTACTACACAGAGCCATCAGCTCAGAGGGGAGGACCTATTCTTATTACATTCACGTAGGAAGGAAGGATCAGACTGCTTAAAGGAAGACATTAACCCACAATGTTGTATCCCCCTAATATTCACTTTAAAAGCTTTACAGGCCAGCAGCTGGTATGGTGGTTAAAGCACTGGATCCCATAAGGCCCACTCCATATGAGGAGGCTGAGACCTCTGAATACTGCCAGGCCTCTGTGGTGTTGGTCTTTCCTGGTCCAGAAGCCATGGCCAAAAGCAAGGCATAGTTCAAGTCTCAGACCCGGTGGCTTGTGAGATACACTGGGTGTACATACATATCTAGGATCCTGAGAGGAGAATGAAGAAGGGGGGTGCCCAAAATCCCGAGAGGAGAATGGAGGGGAAGGGGTTGCAGTGTGGCCACCCCATCAAGGGGTGACTTCTCACTTTTTGTCTCCCTGTCTCTCTGACTAGTGCACATGCCCTAGAGCAAAATATCTTTCTAAAAATATATATATATTTAATTTAAAAAAGGCATACTACTTAAAGGATTAAGTCCAAAGTCTTTAGCAAACTTTCAAGGCCTCTACAATGGGCTTGTCCTGCTTCTAGCTTCACATCTCATCACCCACCTCACATTGCCACACCTCAGTCCCCCATACTGAACTGTTCACTATCTTCTAACCATCCTCGTATCCTCACTTTCCATTCATGCTAATCCCTCTACCTAGAACGTCCTTTCATACTGTGACCACTACCACACTCCTCACCTTTTAATGCCCAACTCAAATGTTTCTTCTTGTCTGTAACTTCTCCAACCTCCCCATGCAGAATCAACTGCCTGTTCATGAGTTCTCCTAGCACTTCATATCCAGCTCTATTTTCACCTTTATTTCAGTCATTTGCTTACCTGTCTATTTCTCTTTCTAGATTATGAGTTTTTTGATGGGAGGGAAAATGTCACAGTCATTTTTCCATTAATAATGGTTAGCATGAAGTCTGTTACAGAGTACACATACCCTATTGTTTCTTCATTCATCTCTTCATGCAACCTAGTTGACCTCACACCACGTGCTAGACACTAGAGATTCAGCAGCAAACAGAACTGACAAGGTCCCTACCAGCATGGAACCTACAATCTAGTTAAATTCTTGGAAAACACACCTGTGTTGTATTACAGTACTACACAGAGCCATCAGCTCAGAGGGGAGGACCTATTCTTATTACATTCACGTAGGAAGGAAGGATCAGACTGCTTAAAGGAAGACATTAACCCACAATGTTGTATCCCCCTAATATTCACTTTAAAAGCTTTACAGGCCAGCAGCTGGTATGGTGGTTAAAGCACTGGATCCCATAAGGCCCACTCCATATGAGGAGGCTGAGACCTCTGAATACTGCCAGGCCTCTGTGGTGTTGGTCTTTCCTGGTCCAGAAGCCATGGCCAAAAGCAAGGCATAGTTCAAGTCTCAGACCCGGTGGCTTGTGAGATACACTGGGTGTACATACATATCTAGGATCCTGAGAGGAGAATGAAGAAGGGATTGCAGCATGGTCATGCCCCCTGCGGGGGTCATTTCTCATTTTCTCTCTCTCTATGTCCCTATCTATCTCTCTCCAGTGAGCACTTGTGCCCTAAGGATATTTTTTAAAAAGCTTCAAAAATTGGCTTCTAAATCCTGCAAAAAGGTGACTCATTTTTTTGCAGGAAAGGGCAGGAATCAACAGCTGGAGGAATGTGTCTCAGACAGAGACGCCCTTCAGCCTGACCCCTTGGTGGGCTCTGCAGCATGAATGGTACCACAGAGCTAGGCCCATCGAGATGAAGGGCCTGGCCTTGCATGACCGTGCCCTTCCATCAGTGGCCAATTTCTGAGGGCAAGGCCACTTGTCAACTAGAGGCTGGTCTCCAGAGGAGGGACAGCTGTGAGCAATTATCAGACAAGCCACACCACAGCTGGGGTAGGGGTGTCAGCCAGCAGAGTGGGGCCCCTCAGCATCCACTATGCCTTGCTTTTGGCCATGGCTTCTGGACCAGGAAAAACCAACAAACACAACAAAAACTCAGAGGCCTTAGCCTCCTCAGAAACGCTAGTCCCATAGTGTGTCCTTTGTGAGGTTAAACAAAGTGATCTTTGACAAGACTGTCTGGTAGGCCAGTCAGGGAGTGAGGCTGGGAGTGGAAGTGGCCAGCCAGGGCCAGCAGGCTGACCCCAAGCCCTGGCAGGGTCAGCCCTTAAAAAGGAGCCACAGTGTGGTAATGTCCCAGGACTGGCACCACTCCAACAAAAGGGGGCCTGAGCCTGGGTTCACAGGAAAGTCAGAAGAGAAGGTGAATGAACAGAAAGAGTTTCAGAGGGTGAAAAAAAAGGAAGACAGGGAGGAGAGTGGGAGGGAGGAACGGGTGTTCCAGGTCAGAGAATGCCACCATTCTCCCTGTACAGCCAGCCCTCTGGGCTGACACAGTCTCCACACCTCTCCTGGATGAACCAGTCCTTCCCAAGAGATTCAGTGGCTATCACTTCCCCCATGAAGCAGCCTAGGGCTACTCTGTCCACAATGTCACAGGAGTCTCCAGTGGACTCTTGTAAACTCCCTGAGGACACCTCACTTCTGGGATCTGAGAGACTCTGCCTTAGGGGTGAATTATCCTTAAGTAAGTTAATGAAGGGCAAAGCTGTCTTATCCATGCTTCTCTATCCCACGGGCCCTGACCCACAGCCGATAGATCTGGATGTGGCAGGTGGGAAAGGACCATTGCTTGTGGCAAAGAACAGGCCAGAGGGCCAGCAGCTCTTGGGACAGTGAAGAGCCAGGTATAGGCTCTGAGAGCTAGGAATCACGTGTGACCCTTGTTCGCCCATGTGGACTGAACACTGGCACAGAGCATGTGCTCAATGGCTGTGTGCCCCTGAGTATCTGCCACTGGAGGACGTGAAGACAGCAGCACAGATTCCAGACCTGAGGCCAGCTGGACACCCACACCTGGCAGTGGGTGGTGGAAGGAGGCTGCCGCAGCCGCCCAGGATTCCCTCGTGGACTAGACTGGAGCACATCGAGAAGGAGTGTTCTTGCTCTGGTGAAAGGCAGGAAGCTGCTGACCCAGGCAGCTTCGTTCTGTGGCCTCAGTGAGGCTGGAGGCCAAAGGAAACACACTCTGGCCAGGGTCCCTCCCACAGTGCCTCACACCAGACCCGGCACCGCGAAGCCATGGAACCATGTCTGTCCCCAGCAGGCCATCATAGGCCTCTGCTAGGGTACCTTGTCTCTCTAGCCCCAACCTTCTCCCCATGGGTCTCTCACATCATATCCACTTCCTTTGCACTCTGACAATGATATAAAAGCTATTAAATATTAAAATGACTTGAACTTTCTGCCTCACCTCTCCATAATTCAGACTTGCTGGTGTTACACATGTTCATCTGTGTGTACCTGACCTCTCTGATAATCTCTGATACCATTTTATCCCAATCTTTTTCTAAAATTTTGTTGGCATGAACAAAAATAATAATAAGAAGAAGAATGTTATAGTTAATAAAAAGTTATTTTATGTCACTTGGGCATGCTCTAGAACGACAGAGATTTACCTTTCTAAGCAAGTATTTTAAAGGCTGATGTCAGTGTTAAAGTAAACATCTGGGATCTGCAGGTGGCAAAGTGCTTAAGGCAGCTGGATCCCACATGGCTAACTTGAAGTTTCCAGTCCGAAATCTGGCAGCTTGAAAACATGCCAGGTGCATGTGCATAAGTGTCCAGAAATCCCAAAGGGAGAATGGAGGAAAAGTTAATGCAGGATGGCCATTCCCATTGTGGGGGATGATTTCTCACTTTCCCTCTTTTTTCTGTCTCTCTCTCCAGCAAGCACACGCACCCTATGGCAAAACCTAAAAAGTGAAAATAAATAAAGTGAACATCTGTGTGGATTAGCTCAGCTGTTTCATGCAAATAAAGCCCATCTGGGTCATGGATCACCGTAGAGGCCTATCATAATCTCTCTGTTCAATCAGCCACACAAGACACCCATTGCCCAGTCCCAACCAACTTGCAAACGCCTACAATTAAGACAGATTAAGCCACAGTGATTATGGTCCAGCAAAAACCTATCCTCTATGCTCCAGGAATAACTCAAACTACCTACTTATATTCTGACAGCATTGTCAGTGTGTCTACAGACAAAACAACATTAATATTAGTTCAGCGTCTTCTCTCTGGGAAAGTACCTGGGATGGTCTTTGTGGCAAGGAGAAATAAGTTTGAGAGGATCAGTGGGCTTCAAGATTTTACTGAAATTTGCAGTAAAAAGGACAATTATGCATCATGCAGGCAGGACTCAAATCTCTAATCTATAGGTGGGAACTCTGAGAGCACTATCCAGTAGAACTTTCTGATGTGTTGAAAAGTTCTAGATCTATCTGTGCTGTCTGATATGGTAGCCACTAGCCACATGTGGCCACTGATTACTAAACAACCTTTGAATTTTTAAATGTTGATTAATGTAAATAGCCACACGTGACTAGTGGCTACCTTACGAGACAGCACACATCTAGAATCTAAAAAGAAACAGCAGTACCAATAGCTATAACAGTGAGAATGAAATAATGCTAAATTTCATAAGAGAACTACACCATGTTCCAGACATTATTTTAAAAATACCAGTTCATTAAATATGCCCCAATGTCTTATATATGTACTACTACAAGGGGCCTTCAAACAGTTCATGAAAATGTGGAATTAAAGTATGATTTTTTTTGGTACAAGGCCGACCCCACAGTGTAGTGGCTGAGCATGGTGCATAGGGAACTGGATCTCACACAGCCAACTGCAGCTCATATTGTGGCCCAGGCAGCTTGAAAACCATGCCAGACACATGTATGTACCCCAAATCCCAACAGGATGGGGAAATGGAGGAAAACGGATTGCAGCATGACCACATACCTTTGGAGGATACTTTCTCTTTCCATCTCATGAATGCATGCACCCCTCTCTCAGTTAAAAAAAAATTTTTTTTAACTGGGGTACAAAAAAATTGAAAAGCATAATTTTTCCACAATGTGTATTTTCCATAAACTTTTTGAAGACCCCTTATATTTTCCAAGTCTCTTGTTAGAAAAAGAAAAATTCGGGACCAGAAGATGGCATAATGGTTACGTCGCTGGACTCCCACATAGTCAACTGCAATTCCAGTCCTGGACCTGGTGGCTTAAAACTTACAGTGAGCATGTGTGTGTGCGTGCCCAAAATCCAGAGAGGAGAATGAAAGAGAAAGGATTGTGGCATGGCCATCCCCCCGGGGGGGGGAATGATTTCTCACTTTCTGCCTCTCTATCTCTGTCTCTCTGGCGAGCACACATGCCCTGTAACAAAAATATCTCTCAAAAAAAAAAAAAAGAAAACTTCATGAATTATAACTAACTTTACTATATGTTCTGATAGCATGTATTCTCTAAGTCTTTACTAAAAATTTAATTACCACCAGTGATTATTTTTTTAACTTGAAGAAGGTTGGTCCTTGTACTCAAAAAGAACAGAAACCACTGTCTTAAAAACCTCAGCAGAGTAGACAGATGAAAGAAAAAGAAGAAAAAAACTATCTTCACCTTGAAGTTTCCCTAGCCCTTCCCTGCTATTCTAGGAGAGAGAGAAGACCCTCATTCCAGCTCATTTAGCAGTTAGTTTTAGCTTCCTTGCACCCCACAACCAAAGGCCCAGAGAGCAGAATGAAACTAAGGAAAACCTCATTTGTCCTTCTCTGCCATTAGAGCAGAACACCAACTACTGAGCTTTGCCCGCCTTCCCCCACCTCAAGCCCTCACCTGGTTCCAGGGGCTACGGGTGTGTGAGAGTGTGTGGGTTTGCAGAATGAGAAAGGTGTGCTGTCCTACTCACCTGAGCACATTTCTCCCTTGTAGCGGACACAGGAGAAGTCATCACACTCGCAGTACTTGCCCGTGATCTTGCCAAAGTCACTGCTGTGGCAAACGCACTGGCCACAGAGGCACTCTCCCCGCTGGCTGCAGATAGGCTGGCCCTCCCGGGGGCTGCACTCATCCTGCTGGGAGGGGTGGTAGTCCTCCTCTGAGCACTCGCACTGGGACCCTAGCCAGCCGGGCCCACAGCGGCACACCCCGCACTCATAGGTCCCATTGCCATTGTTGCAGCGGCGGCTGTAAGGCTCAGCCTGGGCCTGGCAGTCACAGTCACAGTCGAAGGTGACCTGGACAGTGAGGCTGTCCTTGAAGCCCACGGGTTTGATGGTGAAGGACTTCTCTTTCTCCTGGGGACAGCCACGCACCTTGGCCTCGATGCTGAAGCTCACCTGCACAGAAAGCCAGATGAAATTCAGACACAAGTCAGCCCACGCAACATTCTAGCCCTGGGTGGAAAGAAGCTGTTCCTTGCCTTGCTGAGCAACACCCAAAGTGGGTATTTTATCCTCCTGTGATCAGGAGGTTCTCAGCCTTCCCACAACTGAGGTCCGCAAAGCAAAAACAAAAGCAGTGGGATAGTTGTGCTGTTGTAACATAGCTGGCTGGATGCAAGGACATGGTTTACAGTCAAGAAATAGAAGGTTCTTTTGGGGGTCAGCTGGTGGCTTGGCTGTTAAGGCAGGTAGTTACCACATGGCTAACTGTGCAATTTAAATCCTGGATCCAGCAGCTTGAAAAACACACCTGACACATGTATATATGCCCAAAATCTCAAGAGGAGAGTGGAGAAAGAAATGTGATGTGGCCATCCCCCCGGCGAGTGCTTTCTTACTTTCTCTCTCTCTCTCTCTCTTTCTTTCTCTCTCTCTCTCTCTCTCTCTCTCTCTCTCTCTCTCTCCAGCGAGCATGCACTCTACAGCAAAAAAATTTTTAAAAGAAAGAAAGAGAAGGCTATCTTTTATGCCACATAAGAAATAAACCAGCCCAAGCAGATTACTGGAATCTGTGATCTCACGAATAGTCTGCTCTGGTCAACTAAGCTAGCTGGAGTGATTGCAAAATAACAACAAGATTCTCTCTTACTCTATCTATATAAAGAAAGAAAGAAAAGCTAAGAGAAAAAAGTTAATAATATACATCATAATGTGGTGTTCTTTGTTGGAAATGATGACTATAATATTATCCTTTATTTGATTATCACACACTGCACGCATGCTTTGAAGATTCTATTATACCCCCACAAAGATGTACAGCACTTAAATGTAAATATGAAATTATAAAATAGGAAAAACAAAAGAAAGGAAAAACACTGCTTTGTACCACACAATGCCACGTGGTGGTCAACCACAGGCTCAGGATCTATTGTTCAATTTCCACATCACTTGTGCAGTTGAGCACATTTCAGGCCACTATTTCTCATGTGTGGTGCGTGCACATAGGCCTAGATGACAGAGAGATGTACAGATAGCTATGCATAGATTGCTAGATCAATAGACTCAAAGATCTATTTCCTTCCTTTCCACCCTCCTTTTTTTCTGGAGAACTAACCAACGAGGAAAATCATGAAGAACTAGAAGGACAAAATGAATATTTGTATTCTTAAATTCCACAAGGACAGGTATTTTTGCCTGTTCTGTTTGCTGTTGAATATGCAGCAGCTTGAACCGTGCCTGGTACATGTCAGTGCTCATAAGTATTTATGATGATACAGCTATTGTAGATGATACCCTGTAGAGAAAAGAAAGGCCTTACCTTGGGGATGCTGGAGAGTAGGTTAGGAGGTAATAGTAAGAAATATTTTCATTTGTAATCAATCATGTATACACACAGAAGTGACCAAAATGCAAGTATTTTTTTAAAAAAATCCCATTGATGAAGTTTGCTTAACAAATAGAGAAGATTTAGACGACAGAAGTCTCATAGGAAACAACTGGCAGCTTTGTTACATCTAACTCATAATGCCTTTCAGGAGGAAGGTTGGGGAAGAAAGGGGACAGGGTCCCCAAATGCTCCAGGGCACAGGAAGGGCCAGAACTGCAGCTTCACCCCTGCCCAGCCCACCTCACCGTGTCTCCAATCTTGAGTCCCACACAAGACTTGAGGCCTGGGATGATCTCGTTGTTGAGGCAGGTGGCGTTAAAGGATAGCGATAACTCCTCTGGGAGGTCACGCACTTCCAGCTCTACTTTAGACCGGATTTTCTGAGTAGAAAATGACCAAAAAAAAAAAAACAGTAAAAAAATGAGATGAAAGAAAATGGACAAAATCTACAAGTGACCATGGACTCACCCTGCAGTGCCAGATGCTGAGGTATGCCTGGAAGTTGCCGGAACACCCCTAGGAACCTGTTTCCTGCTGTATTTCCCACCAGGAACCTGCTCCCTCTTTCTGTCCCTACTTCTTTTAAAGGTGAATCTGGGAAAGAGCTACATCAGCTACACCCTTGCGGGCCTCAGGGACACGCAAAAAGAGAGTGCCAAGACTGGCCAGCTTGGATAGTAACACCATCTACCTAACTTTTCACCAACCTTATCTTCCTCAGGCTCAACTTACCCTTTTCTCTGCAGTTCTCCCTCACTCGTCACGACAGCTTCAGAGCCCTGTTTCTTCTTCCCATGCCGTCTTTCCCTTCCACCCTCCCTGAGCTCCTCACTCATCATCCCTGCTGCTCCCTGGCATTCTTTTCCAGGCCATTTTCTTTGTAGAAGGCTGCATCCCTCCCAGGGCTGCCCACTTCTTGGTCTCTGGGAGCACAAGAGGAAAGGCAGTAGGGCCTGCCTGGACCACCAGCCAGGACTCCCTGATCTGAGCCCTGCTGCGTAAGCCAAGTGGGGTGGACCCTCAGCAGACCCATTCCCAGGGCAACACACTCACCCCATACGCATCCACAATGAGCTGGAGGACATTGCTGGAATCTGCAGATAGAACCCCTACCGTGGTCCCTGGGATGAGCTCACTATAGTTCTGGAAAGGAGGACAAAGATGTCCAGAGTTTACCAGAGGAAGGTGGTGAATGGTCTCTAAAATCCCTCCCAAGGCCAGATTGAGTATCTGGAAATGCAGATTGGGGGAAGGTACAGAGATATTTCATATCCTTCACCCTACTGAATTACTTCCCCTCCACCACCACAAACATCAACCCCTCCTAGTAGGGTGAGGTTAGAGTAGAAAAGCCACAGAGAGGATTTTTAGCCCGTAGGGAATGAGTTGAAGGAGGGTCTTTCCTCGATGGGAACCATGGCCAATGCTAGCATGGGATGGCTTTACAGGACAGATCCACCAATCACAGGACCCACACCTGGAAGCCCCAGAGGCATAGTCACCTGGTAGAGATCAACTACATTTTCAGTCACTGCAAAGATCAAATTGATATTTTTCTGGGATAGTTTCTCAGTCATCAGCCCCAGAGAGGGATAATCCTAAAAAAATAAATAAATAAAAAGGAAAGAAAAGAGGATGTGAAGGTTAGTAAGGAAGTCTCACATACATCTCGAAATTCTATGCCTTCAAACTTCGCTGATCTGAGCTGTGGTCGACAGTAGCGGTGCTTTTTACCGATGGTCAAAGAGAGTCAAGAAAGATAAATAGTAGAATAAACATAGCTGTAAACTCTACAGATAGATGAAGAGGTACAGGCCAATGCAGTTGAAACTAAGCACCTTTCTTCCTTCTCGAACTTGACGCATAAAAACCATGGAGCAGCTTCTAAGTCAAGCACTGAGTGAGGCCTGGTTGTTAGAGAGCTACTGACAAATGCCTTGGCCTGGCCCTCATGCTCCTCCACCATGCAGTCTCAACCTTTCTTTCCAAACATCACTCACCCCTCTCCTACTTCCACTCAGCACCGATCTGCCCATGCTCTTTCTCCCATCCAGTGGCTTTCTTTTTGTTAATCCTTCTCTTTCCTTAGGACCCAGCTCAAGTCCACCTTCTCCAAGTCTTCCTTGACCACTCCAGCCCATGATGAGTTTTCCTCCTTTGAGTACCTCTAGGCTTTACTGACTATGCCACCCCCCGAGCCCTAATCATGCATCTCAGGTTATTAGTAAATACATTTATCCTTTCTCCTCTACTAAAGCAAACACTCCCTCAGGGAAGGACCTTATATGGTCTCTTTGTCTCCCTCAGCCCTGGTACAGAGCCTTGCATAGACTAGGCAGCAAAGGCTGCTGACTCGCCTGTTATCTGAGAGTGCCCGACTTCCATGTGGCTGACACCAAGGAATTCAAGCAGCACTGGGGTGGTGGTGAATTACAAACCTGTCCCTGGGATCTTAGGCCTGCAGGGAGCTCATGAGATCATCCAGCTCCATCTCCTGCCCCTGCACTGGCCTTTACCATGAAGCCACCTAGATAAAGTAGAGGCTCAACTGTGTTGCAGAGATGCAGAGTCCACATCATACCTCCCACTGGATACCTGGAGTAGCATCAATCTGAGCATCTGCACATTTCTCTGTGGCTTACAGCAATTTCTCCTGTTTTAATTTAAACTCCCTTCTTCCTTTTTCTTTTAAAGACAAAATCTTATAGGCTACTTCTGTACCCTAGTGGTTAAGAAAACTGGATCCCACATAGCCGAACACAGTTTAAGTCCTTGCCCTGGAGGCTTGAGGGCATGCTGGGTACATGTGCATTTGTGCCCAAAGTCCTGACAGGATGGAGAGAGGGAAGAGAAGGGATTGTGGCATGGCCATACCCCATTAGGAGAGGCTTTCTTCCCATCTCTCTCTGGTAAGCACACGTGCTCTCTAGTAACAAAAACTAAAGACAGGGTCTTCCTATGTTGTGATCCTCCTGCCTCAGACTGCTGAGTACTACAGGCGTACATCACTGCACCTGGTTTTTAGGGTGGACCAGAAGCAAAGTCAGGCCTCCCATGTGGCCTTGGTCTACACAGTAGCAGAGCCTACCAGTACACACTATCATGGCCTGGCCTCCTTTCCTCTCAATTAACCGTCTGTTCTTTCTGTGTGTCAGCTAAATCATCCTTTAGCCTTCTTCCCTCAAGCTTACTGATCCAGAGCCCTTTAACCTTTCTTCATAGGACCCATTCTCCATGTAGTTGATTATCTTTGTCTCTTTTTCCAATAACCACAAGTGAGCATGGTCTTTCAAGGAGGAGCTGACCAGTGCACAGTAGAGGGGAAGGTCTACTTTCCATCTGGACCCATAGAAGTCCTTAGGGTCTATTCTGGATGCCATGATGCTACTGTAGCTGCTGGTGACAATGGAGGCAGTAATAACACTGATCACAGCAGGGCCATCTCTAATGGTTGTGCCGGTTGTACTCTGGTTGTGGGTATCCAGTTGGTAGGGGATGGCAGCCAGCTGAAACCAAGTCTTCCACTCTGCCCAGAGGAAGGACTGTCATTTTCATATTCTCACAAAAGCTTCCTGATCATAGTGAACAAAGGTCACAGACAGTGCCAGGGATCTCACCATGGTAGTGGAAGCAGAATAATGGTTGTCACTGCCTACATGACACTGCCCATCATTGGGCTGGACGATGCCTGCCAGCCTTCCATCCAGTGCTATATGAGTCTTGGCGTCAGTGGTAAACACCAGCAAGTGGGATGCATCATTCCTCCAGCCAATCTTTTCCTGTATAAAAAAATAAGGGAGATCAGGAGCAAAGGAGACAGCAACTTCAGCATGTCATTGGTAGAGAATAAAGACCCAAAGACCTCCCTGACTGAAGGGCTAGACAAGCTGCCTTAGTCCTAGTCCTTGGGACCCAAGTTGGAGCTTTTTAACTCAGGAGTTTCTGTTCTCTCTGGAAAAAAGTCTCACAGCTAATTAGTTCAAGCAGTTAAATGACACCTTTTCAGCTCCAAACACAACTCTTCCAATGACAGTCACATTGCTCATCTAGAAACCCACCTGCATCCTCAGAGCTGGGCCAAGATAGAACAAATCCTATCTGAACAGCTACCTGCTTTGCTGAGGTAAAGTTAACCTAAGCCTTGACTCGAAAATAATTCCAGCGAAAGTGCTCTCCCCAGAGAACATCTGGGATCACTGAGGTTCAAAGAAACATCAGCTGTAGCCAGGCAGTGGACATAAGCAAAGGTTATATATCAGGAGTAATTTACTATTCATACAGCACTATGTTCTAGTATGTTCTGATCTCTTATTTCATATCTGAAATCTCCAGGGTTGAGTCACTTGCCTCCCCATTTTGATCTGTGCCAACCACACCTGGCACTCCAAGCCTTCCACACTCACATCACAGACTGTGGCCTGCATAATGGCATCAAAGCCACCTTCTGGGGCATCTCGGTTTCGTGACACACTCTGCTTCTTCACCTCCTCGTTGAAGCGGGTCACCTGGTCGGTTAACGTCAGTACGTGTTTATAGCCAAACATGGGCAAGCAGGTGGTCTTCATGCTGGGGAGGAATGGGAGATCATTTCAGCAGACACCCTGATGAAACAGACAGCATGGAGAGGAGGAGGGGACAAGAGGAGGGCAATATGGATAGTGATATGCCTGGCCAGTTCCATACAACCACAATCAGCCAGACAGCTCAGACTCCAAACTCCTCAAATTACCTGAGGGCTCACATCAACTTTATCTCTAGCTAGCCTAGAAGAAAAGAGAGTGAGTTGTGAAACCAGATTGCCTTGGTTCAAATCCCACCTTACCCACTTACTAGTCATAGGACCATTAGAAAGCCTGTCTAAACCTAAGCTATGAAAATGGAGACAGATGCAGCAGTAAAAATCTCATCAGACTAGTTGTGAGGGTTAAGTGAGTTAATACATGGAAAAATACTTAGATGACAGCAAGGTTCAAATTGTTGCTATAGCTTTATTCTTTGTTTTTGGAGAGATTTTTGCTATAGGGCATGTGCACTTGCCAGAGAGACAAAGAGACAAGAGAAAGAAAGTGAGAAATCATCCCCCAGAGGGAATGGTCACACCACAACCCTTTCTCCTCCATTCTCCTCTCGGGATTTTGGGCATGCACACACACACGCATGGCATGAGTTTAAGTCACCAGGTCCGGGACTCAAACCACAGTTGACTACGTGGGAGTCCAGCAATGTAACCATTACACCATCTGCTGGTCCCAGCTATTGCCTTTTTCTTAACATTTTCAACATTTTTTTAAAGTAACAATAAAGCAAAGCCCATCAATAAGTTGAGGTCCCTAAACTTACATCAATAAATCGATAGACCATGACATATAGGACTATTTCTGTTTTCAGCTTAATAGTTTGTTTAACTGACAACTGATGCTTTTATTGGGGAACATTACAAACCAAAGAGAAGGTTAAAAGCCACTTGCTATAACTTTGATAATTAAAAATCAAATCCATATCTTGTCAGACTGAGTAACTATGATTTAAAATTATTATAAGACATGGATCTGCAAAGTGTCCACCGATTGCCCAAGCCACTCGGTTGTAAACCAAATGTTAAACAGAGAAACAATTTTTCAATTTATAGACTATCAAAGGGTTCATTTCCATGGGCTAACCATTAGCTTAGTGGTTAAGGGAGCCAGATCCCCCATGGTTGACTGTGGTTCAAATCCCAGCTCTGGCAGCCTTGAAAAACATATGTGTGTCAAGTGAACACATCCTCTAGTATGTCATTTCCATTTTTCTACATTCTTCTATGACTTAATTTCTTGCATTTTAACACTGTGGGATGCATGCTCTTAATGATGAGGACGATAATGGTAACCACAATAGAGTCTAGCCTTCTGAAATCATAAATCTTCTGTTTAGTTATCCATATGTTTTTCCTTTACTTTTGATCTCATTTCTCTCCATTCTCTCTCATCTCTTGTTGAGTTGTGACCAAGACCAAGAAGCTGGTGATTTTTTTCTAGGTCTCCAAACAGCCTTGAACTCTTAAGACACAATACTCCAGATCAACAGGCTAGCCCATCTGCCAGACAGGGAGACCACAGTAGAGATGAGATATGGTTTTGCCAGAAGGCAGCTGTCAGAGCTAGAAATAGAAACCAGGACTTGGGTCTGCCTGAGGCAATGGAGAAGGGTGCTTCTCTGGCTTCTAGAAGAAAGGCTTACTCATAGCAGGGGTTTTTGAGGGCCTTCGGTGGGGAGATAAACATGTATGGTGACACAGGCTTGTCAACAAAGGCCCCAAAGCCAATCCGCAGGTTACTGGTGAGCTTGCGCATCTGGGAGGCCAGCTTGGTCCCCAGGTTCTGGATGCTCCATAGGTCATCCTTCATGGAGTAAGACAGGTCCATCAGGTAGTAGATGTCCACAGGATAATCCTCCACTTGCCGCACTTGGATGGAGAAATTCTTCGAATCATCTGGAAGGCAGAAGGAAGTTAGTTTTTCTCCTCCTACCCCTCTAAGAATGCATACTGCAGATCTGGACAGTTCAAACAAAGTAACCATCTGATCAAACCAAACTTAAAAGCCCTAATCCCTTCTCCTCTCCCCTTGCAATTCTACTCCTCTTCCAGTCTTTTGATCCTATTGCTAACCCTTTCCTTTTCATTCCAAAATTTTCCCACTCTCTCTAGATATCCATCTGTCTACTTTTCTGGATCCCAAGGGCCTACCATTCTGAGTCACAGAGGTTTGGGCAATTACTCTACCTCAGACTCCGTAAAAGACCAGAATGGTATCCTATCCCTCTCTCCATCTCATAGCACCTAAGAAGCATGGCATATAGTTGGTCTTATAAATCCTTCTTGATTTAATTGGAAAGTTAAAATCAAATTTCAAAAAGCCTGTCTCTTAGCCTAATCCTTCCTCCTTCTAAAGGTCCCTATCCTTGTTTTGTCTCTCCCTATGACCCTGCCCCAATCTGCACAGAAAAAGCTTACGAATTACTTTCTCAGCCTATATTTCATTTGCACCTCAGCACGAAACCATAAGCTACAAAAAAACAAACACTGAAGGAAGGCAGAAACAAACGTTTTTTGAACAACTACAATGTCAGTAGGGTTAAGTAACTTGCCCAGGGTCGAATGGCTGGCTACTATACAACAAAATCAAGGTTCAAACTCTGACTCAAGTCTCAACACCTCCCATTTCTTTCCCTTCTCCTGCCCACACTTCCTCGCACATCTTCCTCTTCCCACCTCATCTCCATTCTGAGCTACTTCCCCAAGATTTTCTGCTCAGATCTCCTCCCTGACACCTGGGCTTACCCGTCCCAGGTCTCTCCCCTGATAAGGTCCATCCCTACCTGGACGGAGCCGCAATGCAATCCTCTGGGGACTGACTTGAGTAACCTGGGAGCTGTCTCCAGAGCCCTTGTCGCTGAGGGGCCTGGCCTCCAGTATTTGGGCCTCACTGATCGGAAACTCAATGTACTCCGAGGCACAGTCATCCTTCAGAAGATTCTCCTTCAGGTTACAGCGAGGTGAGCCCAGAGGCAGGGCCTGTAAGATAGGAGTCAAGGGACCAGCAGTTAGCATAATGGTTATGTCGCTGGACTCCCACGTAGTCGACCGCAGTTCGAGTCCTGGACCTGGTGGCTTAAACTCATGCCGGGTGTGTGTGCATGCATGCCCAAGATCCCAGGAGGACAATGGAGGAGAAAGGATTGAGGTGTGGCCATCCCCCCTGGGGGGTGATTTTTCACTTTCTGTCTCTCTGTCTCTCTCTGGCTGGCTGGCGAGCGCACATGCCCTATAGCAAAAACCTCTCAAAAAAAAAAAAAAAAAAAAGATAGGAGTCAAAGGGAACGTGCCGCCATCAAAGCTGTAATGGCTCTTCACCTTCTACAGACCCCACCCCGCCACAGCTTAGCATTCACCCAGCACCTTGTAGCTAAACCAGCATAAACACACTGGTATGGTCCCTCTAGAATAAGCCCCTAGGATTGTTGTACAGAAAGAGGAAATTGAGATACTAGGAGGCTGAATGTGCCCCCGCACATGCACTGGTGGCTAGGAAGAGGGCCTGTACAGTAGAATGCCATTAGGTCAGCATATTTGGTTTTGTGTTCATTTGTTTTATTTGTTTATTCAGTCCATGAGAGACAGAGAGAGCACCAGAGACGTAGACACTCTCGCAGGGACTCTATGCTGTTATCCACCCCTAGACTCATCCGGCTAAGACCATGCATACACATGCACATACCTGGAGTGTGTAGAAATAAATAAATACTTTTTAAAAATGTTGAGATGGTAATTCTATGCTATTTTACTACGATAAAAATTATGAGGCCAGCAGGTGGCAGGGTGGTTAAGTGTATTGGACTCCCACATGGTGAGTCCCAGACCTGGTGGCTTACTTTAGCTCTCTCTCTCTCTTAACTCTAGCCCTCTCTGGTCAAATTAAGATAAACAAATAAATATATAAATAAAGTTAAATAAAAAAAATAATTCTTTAAATAAACAATTACTAAGAGGCTGGCCCTATGATGTAGTGGTTAAGTGCTGTGCATTGGAAGCCAGATCCCACATGACTGACCACAGTTTAAATCCTGGCCCTGGCCACTTGAAAAACACGCCAGAGACTTGCTGCAGTGGCTGCGCGAGACCAGGATACGAGCTACGAGCTGTGTCTGCAGGAGTCATGGCAGGACAGGCATATAGGAAGTTTCTTCCACTCTTTGACTGAGCATTGTTTGCAACGAGTGCTGCCAAAACAGTAACCAAAGGAGGAATTATGCTTCCAGAAAAGTCTCAAGGAAAAGTATTGCAAGCAACAGAAGCAGCTGTTGGATCTGGCTCTAAAGGAAAGGGTGGAGAGATTCAACCAGTTAGCGTGAAAATTGGAGATAAAGTTCTTCTTTGGGAATATGGAGGCACCAAAGTAGTTTTAGATGACAAGGATTATTTCATATTTAGAGATGGTGACATTCTTGGAAAGTATGTAGACTGAAATAATCACTACTGAAATGGCATCACACGAAGCTGCCCATTCCACTGAAGTTGTGAAATCTTTCATCATGTAAATAATTTCCATGTTTCTCTTTTGTAATAAACTAATGATATCTAATGTAAAACTAAAACTAAAACAAAAAAACCACACGAGGTGTGTGTGCATGCATGCCCAAAATCCTGATGTGAAGAAGAATGGAGGAAAAAGGACTGCAGTACGACCATGCCCCATTGGGAGAGAGGGGAGTTTCTCTTCATCTCTGTCTCTCCGGCAAGCATCTATATTCTCTGACAATTAAAAATAATATTTAAAAATAATAATAACCCTCCCTCTGAAGATGTCACATGGGGCTAAATAAAACAGTGCATATAATACACATAGCATGGTGCCTGGTATACAGTATGTGCTCAGTTAATATTAGCTATTATAATATGATGTTTGATAAATAGTTCCTATATAAATTAATTATGAATCAACTCTATAAGCTTGGGGGAAAATCTCATGATATCAGGCACCTGCCCAGAGCCTATCCTGTGCCTTCAGTTTCCCCCTTCACTCTGAACAAAAACTGAGCACCCTTGCAAAAACCCGGGTGTGTATCCCTCAGCCCTCTGGGCTCTGTGGGCTTAACACCTGAGTACTCCATTGAATAGAGACATGCTGTTTTTAAACACTGGAAACCAGGAAATAGGCTCAGTTCTAGATCTTCCACTAACTAGCCATGTGACCTCAGGTAAGTCCCATTGAGCCTCAGTTCCTTCACCTGTTTCATAAGGAGATTAGATGGCGTGGTGTTTTCTGTCCCTTCCTGCTCTGATAGTCAGCAAATTTAGCCAGCACTGTGTGGGCACAAGTCCATGAGGGCCCATTGCCAGAAAGCTAGACCTAATGTGCACTGTCTAGGGCTTCAGGCTCCCCCTCACCCTTGGCTCTACCCAGCCCCCTCACAGCCACTTCCAGTGTCAGCTGGATAACCCATAACCCAGAACAACTAGTGTAAACATTTTTTAAAGTTTATTTTATTCATGAGAGTGCATGCATACACAAGAGAGAAAGACAGAGGGAGAGAGGGGAAAAAAATGTATGCTTGAGAGGGTCTCCTCACACTGCAATTCCCTCTCCCAGACGTCCAGCTCCTCAGGATCCGGGGCACACAACCAGAATGTTTTCAGGTCAACTCAGGACCCAAGCCTGTGAATGGCCATATGGTTTCCAGCACTACAGTTCAACCTAGTGTCAGGATTTATTGAGCATTTCCTATACCTCAGACATTAGGAAGTGGCAGAACTGAGATGCCAACTAGATTGCCTGACTGTAACTATCCTCATAAAATGTCTTATTATATTCTGTGTAGAGTGAGAGCTGAGGCAGAGAAGGAGGAATGAATGAGGGATGGTCCTAGGAGTCACCCCAGAGAATGCCCCAGATAGGGAACAGGAAACAAGATGGAGGTGTGAGAGAGGGACAAAAGGACAACTTTCTGCCTCCTCAGCCCCCTCATGTGACCTGGAAGCCCTAAGGCCAGGACCACAGGAGCCATCCACACTCAAAACCCTGTAGCCCCCAGCTCCTCCCAATGCTCGAAGTCTCTCTTCTCCACCCAGTCCCCCTCTGATAAGCCAAAGGGCTTGATGAGAATAGGAACAACACCCATGCAGTAGGACCACCCTGGCCCAGACACAAAGTGAAAGGAGCTTCTAGAAGCCAGCAGCTCCTCTCTTTACCCTTTCCCTCTCAGCGTCACAGCGATGGGAGTAGAAAAATGGGCTCAGCAGTAGAAATCGGCGCCTCAGAGTTAGCCTTCCTGGCTGCAAATCTTCCCTTAGGAACATCACAGAGTCTCCAGGACTCTGAGAGATATGAAAGCCTCCTCCACACCCAGCTCTAGTCAAGGACAGAATGGTAGAGGGAAGAGCTTATGGACACCAGGGGGTTCGTGCCCAGACTCTCCTTGTCCCTAGGATCTCTGTCCCTTCTCCCTCAGGAAGCAACCTCCACCCTGCTCAAGAAAAACCCCAATCTGATCCTTGATTCCAGCTGCCTATAAAGCCCCAGGGAGAAAACCTTCCAAAAAAGGCAATGATTAGATAGACCAAGAGGCAGTGAGGACGAGACAGATGCTGAAGGAGAGAGCAGGGAAGAGGGAGGCCAGGAACTGGAATGAAACAAGGCTGTCCCAGATCTCCAGGTGGCAGCAGTGAATGGAGAGAAGGTTTTTGGAGGGAGAAGGGAGGAGGTTGTTGTTGTTTTAACTTTCTTTCTTTCTTCCATGAGCAACAAAGACACGGAGAGAGGGGGAGAGAGAGAAAGGACCCAACAGGGTCTTGGCACTGCAATCCAGCCTCAGCCAGCCCCAGATCATGGCACACTCATGCCTGGTACACTCAGGGAGGTCTACAAACTTGAACCTGGAACTTTCCCATGTGGGTCAGCCTCACAGAGCACCATGTTAGTCAATTGCTGTGCTGTCTTCCGGCCCCCAGGGAGAGGATGTTTATGAGGGAGGTTTCCCGATCCACTTCACTAATGTGGCAGTTCCAAGGAGCAGAGTGCTTGAGAGCTAAAACATGTAGACAGTCCTTACTGTTTGTTATGAATTTCCTTAGAAAAGTAACCATCGAAAAAAAAGCTGGCTCCTTCCCTGCCTCCCTCCCTCCCGATGTGGTTGCTGACATCAGAGGTCAGAAACATAACAGGCCTGGTCATCAGCCAAGCTTCCCTTGAGAGCCTCCTGTCACAGGAGGATACCTTGGCAGCACTCTCAACACACTTGGGCAGCAGTCTCTTTCTGAACAGCCCAGACTGAGAAGCTAGAGGGACGTCGCCAGGTTATTCCGAGAGAACACTGCAAGAGGAGTGGATATTACAACTCCAGGTTCCAGTGAAACAGGATATTACACAAAAGGGACAAAAATAGCCAAGACCCAGGGGAAGATCCCGGGCACAGAGATGGGAGCTTCTGGCCCGCGCCCTGAATTACCTCCCTTTCCTGGGAGAGTGACACATGCTTTTAAAGCATCCTCCACTAATCCCATTTTGGAAGCTGGGAAAGTACAGCATGAGTAAGTGCCCACCTCCTAGCATTGGTAAGGGGACAGGATGAGGCCGAGCGTGAAATGCTTTCAAAATATAAACATCTTGGAGGCCAGACAATGGTATAGCAGTAGAACGTGACTCTCTGAGGCTGACCCGCATGGGAAGGTGCCAGGTTCATGACCCAAGACCTCCCTGAGTACACCAGGAATGTGCCTGTCCATGATCCAGGACTGACTGAAGCTGGGGGTAGACCATGGCATCAAGACCCTTTTGGGGGTGCTCTCTCTCTTTTCTTGCTTATGGAGGAAATTAATAAACTTTAAATATATACATATAAATCCTAATATAAGTCAAATATACTCAAACTAATAAATGCAAATGTTAGGTGACTCCTACAATTCCCATTGTAACTATTATTACACGTTCTTCTTAAAGGTCAGTGGTCAATATGCCCTTGTACTCCTCCCACCCCATCAAAGCTACTAAAACATCTCCAATCCAAATAGATAACATAGATATCTGATTTATTCAACTAGTGAGGATAATAAATTACTTGAACACATACACACAAAACACAGAGGGAACAGAAAGAATAGAAAAAGGAAAGTGTTTTAGTTTCTAGTTGTTGGTATTCACACCTCATTATTTACAAGGAGAAGAGCACTCTTAATATTATACTTTTTTATAATAAACTGGAGAAAACCTCTCAAGATGAACATTTAGCCTCAGGTTAAAAAAAAAAAGTAGAAAGAGGGGCTCACTGGTGGCATGGTGGTTAAGGTGCTAGATTCTCACATGGCAAACCATGGTTCAAATCTCAGACCTGGCAGCTTGCTTTCTCACTTTCCTTTTCTTTCTCTCTCTCTTTCTGTCTCTCTCTGGTCAAATTTTTAAAAAATAATAATAACAACAAATAAAATTAAATAAATAATTCTTTTTTAAAAAAAGTAGAAAGAAAGAACAGGAGAGAAGTGAGAATGAAATTATGTTAATGACTAGAAAACATATAAATGGTGGTCTACACCTTTCCCCTGCAGTTGCAGAGAAGATATGACAAGGAAGTCCTATTGGCGTCTTCCCCTATTTTGTTAAAACCACTCATTCCTCTTTCATCCTTGGATATCAGGCCAATTGAGAGCTGGTCAACCTTTCAGTGTACACTCAGCGTATATAAGAATTCCTGGTTTGGGCCTCTACCTTAAGGTTGTCAAATTCAGCAAATACTTAGGACAGGGTCAGCTCTGTGGCAAAATAGTGGTATACTTCTCAAGAGAAGCCAGATCTCACACGGCGACCACAGTTTGCATCCCCAGCCTGGTCAGCCTGAAACACACCCAGTACACTAGATCTGATGGGCTGCAGGACTGGAGGAAGGGGATCGTGGTAAAACCAGACCTGTGGAGAGCACCCCTCTCTCTGTTTCTCTCACTCTCTTGTGTATGTGGTCTGTCATGAATAAAGAAAAAAGTTGTTTTAAGTATTCAGAACATACTTTAAAAATTCTTTGCTGTTTAATTCTAATTTAACTGAGTGTTCTGCATTTATCTAGCAATCTTAATACCACCTCCACTCACCTTGACTCTGATGATCAATCAGTCCCTTCAGTTAGCAATGTTTACCAAACTTGGTATCATAAAAGCCATTCTGAAGGAACAGATTTGGCATCCATCCAGGAACATTTTTCCCTAAATTGCTAAAGGGCACATGTGCCAAAGAGAGACAGAGAGATGGTGGGGAAGCATCTCCCTCCCCAATGGAGCGTGGTCATACTGTAATCCCTTCTCCTCCATTCCTTCATCCCCTCAGGATTAGGGGTGTATGCACACACACCTGGTATGCTTTTCAACCAACCAAGTAGGCCACGTGAGATCCAGTTCCCTTAACCCTAGGTTAAGGGGCCAGTCCAGAAACTTATTTTCTTTATTTCATAAGAGTGAGACACAGAGAGAGTGAGAGACAGGAAGAGTGAGACACAGAGAGAGTGAGAGACAGGTACTCTCAACAGGGTCGCACACCTCAAGCCTTCCCCAAGCCTTCCCAGTCAGCCAGGATCACATCATATGCATGCACGCATGCAGGTTCACTCAGGTCAGTCCAAGAACCCAGCCCTGAGCTTACACATGGACCCAGCATTGCAGAACTGTATGCCACTGCAGTGATTCTGGCCACCAAGTGAGTCTGGGAAGTTTTAGACTCCAGCATGGCACCACTGCGGCCAAGGCCACAATAGAATCGCTGTATGAAGCTGGTCCCTTTGTTAGATTTACAGATCAGAGACAGCATACAATCCAAACCATGTCAGTATCCAACCCTCCAAGAACACACCCCATGCAGATGGGCCCAAAACGCCATGCTCATCCACATTGGCTATGTTTTCCTATCACCCAGCCAAGCACTCGCTATACACACCCAAGAGCTGCTGTCCTCTAGGACCAAGGGAAAGCCGAGCCCAACCAGTTGTTTTCCAGGCACTGCCAGCCCCACTGAAAGAGCCAAGGCAGGGGAGGCAGAAGCACTGCACGGAGGGCTCTCCAGGGTCAGATATTCAATGGATCACCTACGAAATGGACCAGACTGGTTAAGTCAACAGCCAAGGCATTCTCAGCAGTTTAACTTGGTCAGTGCAGGAAAACTTGCTTCCTCAGGGAAAAAAAAAAAAAAATTGGTCCTGTTTAGGTTTTAGTCCGGGATTCCCTCCTCCCATCATCTCAACACGTTTTGCCCCTCTCTGGACTCCTCTGCACTCCCTCTCCCCCTCCCACCCCCGGCAGCCTCCCGCCTTGCTTAGTGATAGTTGAAGTCATTCACTCAACCCTTGGCCTCCCCTGCTTTCATGTTTATATGCTGTTCTCTTCCAGAATATTTCACAGGATTTCCTACCTCCCCCAGTTAATTTTCTTTGGTCCCAGCTGCCCCCACTTCCTCTGGGACCCCACCCTCCCATTTCTGGGATGGTCTTAACTCACACTTTGATCCTCCCCTGTACCTTCCCCCTGCCCTCCCCAGACTGCCCTGCAGAAGATTTACCACAGTCACCCATAAACAGTCCAACTCACATCTCCATAGTCTGGTCAGTGACCTCAGCCCACCTCAACTACATGACTGGTTCCCATGCAGATCAAGTGGGCTGAAAAGGCAGGGAGGGAATGGCAGGACAGGCCCTTCTGGAATATGTTTTCTCTTTCCCCAGATTCTGTGGGCCAGGGTTGCCTGCATTTGCTCTCATTTCACTGGGAAGGATGAGGGGGGAGCATCCTTTGAGGAACAACAGGGCTCCTGCCCAGGTTCCCATTGGCTCCAGCCAGACTGTCACTCAACCCAAAAGAGGCGCCCTCCCCACCAAGCTTTCTCTTTCCAGGATTCAGTTAAGAACTAAAAATTCTTAGAAAAATAACAAAATTTAAAAATCTTAATAACACCATGATGGCAATCAAAGGAAGGAGGACATGGCAAAGGAGAAGGAAGGAGACCACATCCCACTTGAGCAGCCAGCTCAGCCCAAAGGCAGGAGAACCTGCGGGGGTGGAGAAGGACTCACCCATCCCCCGACCCAGCCCCAGCCCCAGACTCAGCCCCAGACTCAGCCCCAGGGAATGTTTCATTTGCTAAATGAAGTCAATGTGGCCCAGATGTTGGGCAACTGCCTCTGGAAGCAGTCTCCCCTGACAGCACAGAGGCTCAAGCAGCGTGCTGAGCTGGCCTATGTGCTGTTCTGGCAAACCTCCTGTCCGGGATAAACACAACCTCCCAGCTCCCACTCCTCCCCCAAGCCTGCACGGGAGGTTGCCTTTTTAGGAAACTCAGTTGATCTGAAAGAGAAGCAGACAGAGAGAATGAGGAGCTGGATTGGAGAGGTCACAAAACTGTAGCAAGCAGGGACTCACAACTGTAGAGTGAGGAGCTTCAGGTAGCTGAGGAGCAGCCAGGCCAGGAGCTCAGGTAACCACCTGCTGGGGACCAGGCCAGTGACTCAGCCTCAGACTCGTAATCACTGGGAATCTCTCCAGCCACATTTCCCCTCCCCTTACTCCCACCAGCCCTTGCCAACTGCAAATTCCCATCCTGGCCACAAACATAGCCATTCCCTCAGACACACTCATTCCCTAGGGCCCCAGACACAACAAACCCTCTGCCTAGACACAGCTACCTCTTTCCTGTCACCCTCCCATCCTCATCAAATTGGTGTGGCTCCTTCCCTCAGTGACACCTAGAATATGGAAGGAAGGATGGAAAGGAGAGAGAAAAGTAAAGCTATGAGGCCCAATCATCAGGGAGAAAGGGTCACCGATCCTGTGCTCAGACCACACCCAAGGCCCCCTAAATGTCATTTTGCTTTAAGTAACAGGACACATGCCTGCAGATCACATAATGCTCTCCCTCTAAGAACCAGCCTAGACCAATGGGATCCAAGATGGCTATCATAATGACCTCTGGAGGCGAACCTCATCATAGAGTCATTTACATGTTAAATGACACACCTATCAGCGCCATGACAATGAACAATCTTTAGGAATACCACCTGAAATGTCCTTACAAGAACAAAGAGGCAGGTTTTAGAATTCCAGGAAATTCACCATCTTTCCTAGAAGAGCTCTGAATATTCCTCCCTCATTACCCCATTTGCTGTATCTTAAACTCCCCAGCTCAAGAGGAGCCCAAAGTTGATTTGCAAGCCTCTCCTCCTCCTTTCCTTGGCCACTGAATAAAGCTTGTGCCTTGACACTCAGTTTCAGTTTCTTAACTCGGCTCCACAACATCAAACAGTGAAAGATTCCATCTTAGAAGACAAATGAAAAGTTGTTAACAAAAGGAAGAGGAAAGATCTTCTGATTAACATCTCCACACACAAGTGCAAGATTCCTCTTCTATTGGCCTTTTTTTTAATTCTGGGAAAAAGAAGTAACCCAGGACTCCTCTTCACAGCACCCCCAACAAAAAGCAAGTGAAGTGTGGAAAAGGGAGGCAACGGTGATGGGAGACTAGGAGGCCCAACCACTCTGGCAAGGGCTGTGGGCCACGCAGCAGGCTCTGGATGGCATCCCCAGCCACACTCCGTGACAGTTCTTTACCATTCATCACTGGGAGAGCTTCACTCCAGTTTTACTCCGAAAGCACAAGGAGCTTGAGTATTTAGAGGAAAGGAAATATCCCATGGGTCTGTACCTGCACAGAAACTGCTAAGTCTTGGGGAGAAACAAGGTCAGGTGTCTGCTCCTTACCTCATCTGAGCACCAGGCGCACACAGGGCTCACGGCCAAACACTGCTGGCAGGAACTCACCCCCCGTGTGGTACAGATGTTGGGGCCTGCAACAGAAAGACAAAGGCTTCAGCATCTTGTTTGGCTTGGCGAAGTCACTGACCTGCCCCATCTCTCCCAGCTTTCCCAAATGCCCAGGTTTACACCTCTCCAAGTCATACAAACACCCCAGCCATACCACAGACACTCGTCAAACCCAGGCTATTAGTAAGGAAGAAGGAGGATGTGGATGATCAGGAGAAATGCATTACTGCCCTCAACTGATGAAGCCACAGCAATGGCAGGTGATTAGGCAAGGGTGAGACCATAACTAATAGAAAAGCTTTAATTAACAAGTAATTGGGACACAGCAGTTGAGGCTCTTGACTTCCACGTGGCCAATCACAGTTTAAGTGCCAGACCTAGCAGCTTGAAACTCATGCCAGGCACGTGTGCTTGCGTGCTGAAAGTCCCAGGATGAGAATGGAGGGGAAGGGATTGTGGCATGGCCATTCCTCCTAGGGGGTGATCTATCTCTATCTCTCTCTCGCTCTCTCAGTCTCTCCAGTAAGTGCATGTGCCCTATAGCAAAAATCTCTCTAAACAAACAAACAAAAAACTAGTTGAACACCTGTATTATACAAATGAAAATATGAAGCCCAGAGAAATAACAATGTGTTCTCTCCTCGATTATTCTAGCTAAATTTACAGCCACCACACAAGAAATCAGGGGAAAGCAGACCGTCTGAAATCTTCTCAGCTTCCTAATACATGTATCTTGGAATCCAAGCATAAATTGTTGTAGGGGAAATTGCAAAAATCTTAGAAACAAAAACAAGGAAAAGGAAAAAGGGGAGAAAAGAAAAAAATGTAAAGAAGACAAAGAAAAAGAAAGAAATTTTAGAAACAGTTGACTAATATAAACTAAATGAACATGAAAGTTTGGAGTTAGAAGGCCTGTGTTTTAATTCTGAATGTTCTTAGGAGCCATGTGATGACTTTGGGCAACTCACCCTATCTATGAAATGACTACCGCACAGATTTGTGCAAGGATTCAGTGAGGTAAGGGGAAACACTGCAAAACATCATCCAACGTGAACACTCATCATGCTGTCAAAAGGCAGAGGAAAGGCTGGAAGGGTACAACCAAAGGGACCAAAATAGCCCTGAGAAGACCAGCCAGCAAGCAAACCCAGGCACCTGCTTGGACAAAAGCCATCTCTTCGTCGTTCCCCTC
>NW_006160144.1:735964-739806 GCF_000334495.1 Tupaia belangeri chinensis
TGCCTCAGCCAGGTAAATCCCTCTACCTGTAGTGCCCCCAAGGAAATGTTTTCCCAATACAAGGAGCTGAATGAGAAAGAACCATTCTTCCATATGACCCAGTAATACTGACAGTCCCTTTATCTAATTTTCTAAATGGACCCCTTTGCTCCCAGCTGGTAAAATCAGCAAATCTATATTTAGAGAAATCATCCTGACCATTGGCTATTTTCCCAATGACCCACTATAAATCTCCCCTTCTTTGTATTCACTTTTGAAATAGTCCTGACATCTTAGTAGCTCCCTCAGAAATTAAGTTAAACTTTTTTTTAAATATGTGTTCATTTTGTATTTATATGGGAATTATATTTTCAACTCTTTAAAAATTAAGCTTTGGGGCCAGTAGATGGTGTAGTGGTTAAGGCACTGGATTCTCACATGGCCTACCATGGTTAGAGTCCTGGACCCAGCAGCTTAAAAAATCGCACCAGGTGCATGTGTGTGCATGCCCAAAACCTCAAGAGGAGAATGGAAGAGACAGGACTGCAGAGTGGCCATCCTCCCTGGGGGATTTCTCACTTTCGCTCTCTCTGTCTCTGGCAAGCACACACACCCTATGGCGAGAAACTCAAAAAACAAAAAAATTTACATTTTAACAGTATCTGTTTCAGGGCCTCCCTAGGGGGTAGAGGGGACTAACAGGAAAGGTACACACAGTCAGTAGGCTGTGATCCTCACTGAGTCACTGCTAGTAGCGTGACCTTGAATGAATCATTTAACTCCTCTCAGTATCAGTTTCTTCAATTCTCGTACTCCTACCATATTATAATTATGTCTGTATCTGCCTTGAAACTGCTACCTAACAGATTTTAAGTACCTTGAGGTCTGCTCTGCCCTGTCCAGCCCAGGTCCGATTCTTGTTCAAAAGAGATGATCAGTAAATATGTACTGGAATCCATTGAGAGGTACTGGACCAGATCAGATTTTGTTTTGTTTTTAAAGAAACTGAATTCACTTCTCAGAACTATGTATAGATTTCCAATATAGAACATGTAGGGGCCAGGTGTTGACAGTGGGCAGCTAAACCCACACAGGAAAGTTCCTGGGTTCGCACCCTCCCTAAGCATGCCATCCACATGTGGGATCTGGGCCTGCTGAGGCTGGGGGGAGGGAGGAGGGGGGAGGGGGGATTGCAGACCCTGTTGAGAGTCTCTCTCTTGCTCTCTTGCTCTCTGTCTCTCTCCTTCTCATAGAAGAAATATTTTTAAGTAATAATTAATCAAATAAAACATGCAAATAGATTACAACAGTTCCTCAGACAATTTAAAGTTTCCTTATTTTCTTAAAAACACTAGATTGTGGAAGCCCCAGGTTTCCTCAGAGCCTAGAGTCTATCTAGCTTCAAAGACGTTTCCCAGCTCTAAAATTCTGTAAGTCTGATGCCACTAAATGCCCATGAATAACCTGTAGGGCTCTGCCCTCTGACTTGACTACAGCTTTAGCATGCAAGTGTGAGAACAGTGGAGGAGGAATTATGGCATTGGTGACAGGCCTGACACTAAAGCATCAAGGTCACCTCTGAGGTGGGAGAGCCCTCACCCATGCATTACAGAAAGGGAGTCTGTTTTCCCGAAGTTTCCAAATTTGGAACACTTGAACATTCAAAATCAACTATACAACCCAAGGCATCTCCTCACCAGGGCTGTCAAACCATCTCTTAGCCTTACAGTTGCTCTCTCTCCAGGCAAAGGTAGACAGAGCCCCTCTTTACTGCCCATTCAGAAGAGCTCTGGGAGAAGTATAGCCTGAACTATGTTAGATAGCTCGCTCGTGCTCGCTCTCTCTCTCTCTCTCTCTCTTTGAAGTTTCCTTGGGAACTGGCACCCAGGGAGGGTGGTAAATTCTGGACATAAATCCCATCACTTTTCACTACAAAGAGGTGAAGTGCAAGGAGACTGCAGGGGAAGAGGTAGAAGAGAAAAGAGGACCATGGGAGATGTGGGCACTGTCAATTTATTTTTGAAAAGGTTTCCCAGTCTATCCATGTATCCATCCATTCATTTTCAAAAATAACATGTCTCTAAAAATCCTTGACTTGTAGCCACATAGAAGCCATGCCAGATGCAAAATAAATAACAGCAGGCGTTGGCCAGTGAACAGGCAGTCCCTGACCCCAGAAAATGAGATGATCTGCAGGGATCTGTTCTTCAGGACATCGTCCCTGGACAGTCATGGTTACCCAGTTCCCCTTATTCCTTTTTCAATGACTCACAGGCTAATTTCGTGAGAACCAATGATCTCCCCCACTCACCCATCCAGGGTCGCCCCAACCAAGTCCTGCCATCAGGGCAAGTTCCCCAGAATACAGTGGTTGAAAGTGACTGACTCATCACAAGTCTCTGCCCTGGGCCCATGCTGATTCAAAGAGCTGCTGCTCTGAGGCCAGCCCTCCCTCTAGAACATGTGGGAGGAGTTTTGGCCTTTATCTCCAGTTTTTCATAAGGCCTCTGTTCCTGCTCAGACTCTGGGGCCCAGACTCGGTCTTACTGGAGAAATGGAGGTCTTCACCAGAATGTCATTGGAAAGAATGAATGACTCCTAATATCCCTTTCCCCTGACAGTTTAGTCACAGCAGGGTAACAAGGTGGACCTGGTCCTCACAAGTTGATTGCACGGATTCAATGGACCTATACTTGTAAAATTCTGAGCACAGAAAGTACTCAATAAATACTGCCTCTGCTTTAGTTGCAATTGTTTTTGTTATTGCTGTTTTTATCATGAGTCTCAAGCTGCTTAGGGTATGTAAAAAAATTCTGTCCCTTGAAGTGGCCATTCCTGACGTGAAGCTAAGTATGGCTTGAACAGAGAGGTATTGGGAGCATGAAGCTAGAGAATAGCTAGAATAAAATGATCAATTGTCAAATTTGGCTTCCAAATGGAGCTATAAATATTAGTGCTCAAAAAAATCCAATTTAGGAAAGATGACCAAGAAGAGAAGGCCAATGAGACAAGGCCAGTCAAGAAGTTTGCTTGGAAAGTAGGAGTAGAAGGCTATGGTTTGGCACATCAACCTGATTCACAGAACCAGAGAGAGACAATGGGAGAGACATGGAAGAGGAAGTAAGGGAACCGAGGAAGGGAATGGAACCAGTGGAAGTCAGAATGCGTCAGTGAGGGCTATTTTGACGACGAGTTGTCCAATGAGACAGGATATCAGAATGCAGGGACAGACCACCCTAGTGAGGTCAGCAGACTTCAGGACAGGCCAAATCAGAGTATATGGTGCTTAGAGGAAGGGAGGATAAACTGTGTTGCAAACACTGTGAAAGCTCTCTTACTCTCTGCCAGAAAGGAATTTCAGCCTGGATCTCTAACCCTGCCACTGACCTTTGACTGGTTATTTCCCAATTGGGTCCATGGGGACACTGAATGACTCACATGGTGCCTGGTCTTCCAAAGCAATCACCTGGCTGGGTGAGTCAACAAAGAACAAAACACCTCATGCTAACTGTCCTATGTACGCACAAGTAGTTTCTCTAGAGCAGGTTGCTAAGGAACTTTATTTTACCCTTGTCCCTTCCTTAAATGTAGCAGAAACTCAATAACCCAAAGAAGGGGTAGGAGACAGAAAGGTGAAGTTCAAGGCAACATGCAGCTCTGTACCCTGAGCGAAAAGCTCCAATAAGCATCGCCAAAGAAGCACAGAATCCAAACTAACATAGTTCATCAAATCTAAGACTTTACATGTAGACTGCATCCTGATTTCAGAGGTTTTAAATGGTTGTTTCAAAAACAAAAGTATAGCCTTTTGGCTGGAACCACCATCTTCCAGTAATTAACCAAAATGACGAACACAAAGGGAA
>NW_006160144.1:740404-743660 GCF_000334495.1 Tupaia belangeri chinensis
CAAACACAAATGGAAAGAAGAGAGGTACCCGATATATGTTTTCTAGGCCTTTTAGAAAACATGGAGTTGTTCCTTTGTCAACATATATGCGAATCTACAAGAAAGGTGATATTGTAAACATTAAGGGAATGGGTACTGTTCAAAAAGGAATGCCCCACAAATGTTACCATGGCAAAACTGGAAGAGTCTACATTGTCACCCAGCATGCTGTTGGCATTGTTGTGAACAAACAAATTAAGGGCAAGATTCTTGCCAAGAGAATCAATGTGCGTACTGAGCATATTAAACATTCTAAGGTCAGAGATAGCTTCCTAAAACGTGTGAAGGAAAATGACCAGAAAAAGAAAGAAGCCAAAGAGAAAGGAACCTGGGTTCAACTAAAGCACCAGCCTGCTCCACCCAGAGAAGCACACTTTGTGAGAACCAATGGAAAGGAGCCTGAGCTACTGGAACCTATTCCCTATGAATTCATGGCTTGATGGGTGTTAAAAATAAACTAATCTGTGGTCTATAAAAAAATTTTAAATTTAAATTTAAAAAAAGTATAAGAACCAATTAAACATGGCACTTAACATTAGAAAGCATTTGCCTTCACCCACATTAAAATGTGTTATGAGTAGAATTGTGTCCCAAAAAAATATATATATATTAAAGCCCTAACCCCTGAACCTGTGATTGTGACCTCACATGGAAATAGGGTCTTTGCAGATGCAATCAGGAAGACAGCATCAGTGTGAGCTCTGATCCAGTATGATTGATGTCCTTGCAAAAACAGGGAAACACCACGGGAAGACAGAGATGCACAGAGAGAAGGTCATGTGATGACCGAGACAGAAGTGATGTGCCTGGAAGCCAGGGAACACCAAGGACTGTCAGCTACCACTGGCTGGAAGGATTTTATCCAGAGTCTCAGGAAGCACAGCCCTGCGGAGGCCTTGATTTCGGATTTCTGTGCAATGAGAATGAATACATGTCTGCTGTTTTTTGTCTCTTTTTTTTTCCCCCTTAGGTTTGGTTATTTTTATTCGGGCAAGTGTGTGTGTTCTGAAACTTATTTCACTTGCATCTGGAAATACTGAGGTTCTTTCTCTACATGAGCCACTCCCAGGGTCTGGTCACGATATGCCACCACAGTGGGGGCAAATCACCTTCCTTTCAGGCAGGGGACAAAGCTTTACTCTTGGGACCACCAGGGAGGGTTTCCTCACATAGCTGCTGACCCTCTCGCTCCCAGCTTTCCTTCTGCAGCTTCTTCTATTGCTCTCTTTGCAAAGTAGTCAGGATGCATGGCCTTCTCAGAGGGATGCCAGTCATCTAAGCACCACTCCGGAACCTTGCAGCACTCATACCCCCCAGGAGAGTCAGGGAAGATGTATGGCTGTGGATGCTGCTTGTACCGGAACTCCTCTGCCTCCCTCAGCAGCTGGGTGGCCTTCATCATATCCTTTTCATCTTTACGATGATCAAATCGAGCTCTTAAAAAGCAAGCAAAGTACCGGTACTTGTCCCTGTGGATGCACCGTGACTCGAAGTGGTGCCAGTGCCCGCTTATAAAGGCACATCACCTTCTGCTGTGGGTCAGGTAGGCCCCCGGCACAGAGAACGCCATGACGGCAGTTCACCTCGGGAGGCCACGGGGCACATCTACTGTTTTTAGTCACACAGTTTGTGATACTTTGTTACAACAACCCTAAGAAACTAACACCAAATGGATTTGCATTTCCATAGCGTAGATGACATGATTTTGAGGAACACTGCCCTGGGATATTTTGTATGATTGAAAAAAGCCAGGCTGGCATGAAATTTTTGTTACGCTTAATCCACCTATGAACAAGATTGACAAAGTGGTTACTTGGGACAGTCAGGAGCATGATGTTTAAGACAACTCGCTCCCACATGGCCGATGCCACCGCTTGAGTCCTGGACCTGGTAGCTTCAAAAACATTCCAGGCACGGATGTATGTGTGCCCAAAATCCCTAAAGGAAATATGGAGGAGAAGGGATTGCAGTGTGACCATCCCCATGAGGGGTGCCCTCTAGTGAACTAAAAAAAAAAAAAAAGTGGTTACTTTAGCATTATATTTGTCTACCAATATACATAAAGGGTATCAGTATTCATTCATTCATTCACTCAGTAAATATTCACTGCGCACCTACCTGTGCCAGGTATTGTCCTGAGCACTGAAGACACATTGATGAACTAAACAAAGCCCCTGCCCTCATGAAGCTTAAATTCGAATGTGAAAAATTATAAAAAAGAAAAAAAAATGACATAAGGCAGCCATTAAGCACTGTTCCTAGGAAGCCAGATCCCATATGGCCAACCATGGATCAAATCCCAGCCCCACTGGCTTGAAAAACACTCTGGTACATGTGTGCATACACAAAATCCTAAAGGATAGAGAAATGGACGGAAAAGGATTGTGGTATGACCACATCCCATTGGGGAGTTTTCTCTCTCTCTCTCTCTCTCTCCCTCTCTCTCTCTCTTTCTCATATACACACTTCTGGCAATTAAAAAAAAAAGTGGCCCTTTGTGACTGGTTTCTCTTATACAACATAATGATTTTATTTAAAAAAAGGTACAATTTCTTTTTCTTTTCTTTTTTAATTATTATTTATTATAATTTATACATTTAATCGTTATACATCATTTAGTTTGTAAATAGATTTTACCCAACATGATATACGCCACACATCAGGTAAGTTGAGAATACTATACACAACATCACCAACAGCAACAAACCATATCTGTGTCCCACAAATGTCTTACTTCTCCATTTTTCCCTAAATTTGCCTTTCTGCATTCTCTCCCACCCCTTTTCAAACAGTGACAAATGCTCTAAGAACATAAAGTAAGGTAAAGGAATACCAAGCTATGAGAAGAGGGAGTATCTTTTAGGGAAAGTAGTCAGGAAAGGTCTCTCTGAGGAGCTGACACTTCAGAATGATGTTGAGGAATTTACTCTGGAAAGATCCAGGGGATGAGCATTTTAGAAAGAACCCAAGACAAGAGCTGAATGGACTCGGCCTGGTAAAGAAACAGCATGGAGGGTAAAGGAGGAGAGAAGCAGGGAGGAAGCTAGAGAAGTGGTCGAGACCAGAACACTAGGAAGCAACAGGCAATGGGAGGAAGTGTGGTTTTCATTCTCCACGTGGCGGGACGCTGCAGGAGGGATCTGAACAAGGATGAGCCAAAAAGATCTTCCTGGCCACTGAGTGGAGGACAGGCAGCAGGGAAGCAAATAAGGGAAAG
>NW_006160144.1:744104-748496 GCF_000334495.1 Tupaia belangeri chinensis
GGGAAAGAGACTAATTAAGAAGTTGTTAAAATAATCCGGGCAACAGATGGCAGCAGTTTGGGTTTGGGTGGTAGTGGTGTTGATGGTGTGGTCAGACTACACCACCATCCATTCCAGGACTTGCTGATGGATGGCAGGTGGGACATGAGGAAAAGACTGGAAGGATTTTGGCCTAAGCTGGTGGACCACCTTTGGACAGTTCAAATGTTTTTCCCACTGGCCAAACCCTTACACCAACCCTTGGGTCAGAAGGCCCTGCCCTTATAAGTGAAACCAGATCATGTCTAGTAATCATCTCTAACTGGGTAAATTCGGTAGCCATGTGCTGAAGATTGCACAAAGCCTGTCCTTGGACAGTCCCATCCTCTGTATGGCTGTGGTCTAAAATTAATACCCAGCCTCTGGGAAACCTAGTAAGGCAGGGAGAGTAAAAACAATGAATGTTGTAAGGAAAATACACAGACCAGCAGAAGAACTTGGCCTTAAACTGCCCTTGCTAAACCACTGAACATGCGACCTCAGGTGTGTCCCTTCACCTCTTTCCAAGGACCCATGCCTCTTTGATTCTATGTCACATTCCTATTCGAGAATTTTTATTTGTTTTTGTCATAGGGTATGTGTGCTTGCTGAAGAGAGACAATGACAGGGACAGTGAGAAGTCATCCCCTAGGGGGGATGACCATGCTGCAATTCCTTCTCTTCCATTCTCCTTCTGGGATTTTGGGCACATATACACATACACTTGGCATGATTTTCAAACCACCAGGTCCCAAATTTGAACCACAGTCTGCCATGTGGGAGTTCAACGTCTTAACCAGTAAACCATCTGCTGGCCCCCTCGTTCAAGAATTTATTATGCTCTCTAATATCTGCCAGGTCTAACTCAGTCATGTGAGCCAAGCACTGGAGACCCCAAATAGCTGTTTCCTTACCCCTGTGTTCCCCAATATGGGCATAATACTTAACATGTAAATAATCCATAAATGTTCATTCCCCTCCTCCTTACCCTCACTCTAGTCACTTCCTATACCAAGATGCCTGTCCCTCTCCCCTCCACCTCAGGGTCATGCAGGAGACAGTCCTTTGTCTCTGACAGGATATAGTGAAGAAATCACTGTGGCCAGGAGACAGGAATTCCCAGAGCTAGACCTGACCAATGCTACTAAATAAGTTGTGTGTTCCTGGGCAAGTCACTTCACCTCTCAGGATCTCCCTTTCTGCATGTCTGTAAAATAAAAGGTGTTCTATCAGATGATCTTCAAGGTGCTATCAGCCATGGAAGTATATATTCCTCCAAAGAGGAAGCTTCAACAGGATAACTAATACTCTACGACACCTTGCATCCCAAACACAAAACCTTGCCACCAATGCACAACTGGGCATTTCTTCCTAATGGCCTAACACTGCATCTCAGAATTCTGAAAAAGGTTGTTAGCACTGGCCCTACTCCCATCTGACTCATACAGTACGTGGAAGAGGCAGGCTGTACCAAGCTCTGTCTGAGGCCCAGCCCAGAGACACCCTGTGGGTGAACTCCTTGACATCTAGATGCCCGGCTCTACCAGCCCACCTTAGTAGGGAGGCAAACAGATTCAATCACTTTGCAGGACAATTTGGCAACACTCATAAGAACTAAATGTAAAATATTCATGACCTTTGACCCAGAACCTTTACTTAGCTCATTAAATTGAGGCTGTGGTTCCAGTTGCAGTGGCCTGCACTGTTAAGGTGCGGTGTCCCACAGGCTAGGACCATATGGGAAACCCAGGTTGGATTCTCAGTCCACGCTAAAGGCCCACGTGATGGTGTGCACCTGGGATCCCAGTGATTCAGGAATGCTGAGATGGGAGGACCATACATGAGTATGGCCTGGGCAACATAGCCCAACCATGTCTAAAAGAAGAGCTGGGGCCAACCTGAGAGCCTAATGGTTAAGCTGGATGCCCACATGGCTGACCACAGTTTGAAATCCAGTCCCAGTGGCTTGGAAAACATGCCAGTCACACATGCATGCCTGCCCCAAATCCAATCAGGATGGAGAAACTGAGGAAAAGGACTGTGAAGTGATCACACCCCGTGGGATATGCTTTTTAATTATCTTTCTATCTCTGTCTTTCTCTGGCGAGTGCATGCACCAGAGCTCATGCAATTGTTATAAAGAGAATTTTTAAAAAGAGCTTTACATGGTGGTACACCTGTAGTCGCAGTTGGGAAACTAAAACAAGAGAATAGCAACATAACAAGACCATGTCTGAAAGAAAGAAAGAGAGAGAGAAAGAACTAAAAAAATTAGGTCTGTAGAAACACTTGAAGAAATGTACCTAATACCAATTTATGATGGTGTCACTAATAGTTTTTCAACTTTAAGATGGTACCAGGCCCAGCAGATGCTGTAGCACATAAGAGGTCTGAGCGCATTCAAGGTAGGCTAGGCTAAGCTATGATATTACATAGGTCGTGTGGTAAACACAGTGTTTTACTTACAATATTTTCAACCTACAGTGGCGTTTATCAGGAAGCAACACCATTGTAAATTGAAGAGCACCTGTAAACAAATAAGGACACCCCCTGCAGGTTTATCTGTAGTAGCAAATACCTGGGAATGACCCCAATGCCTGCCAACAGGGAACTCCTTAAATAAATTCTGAAACATCCAGATAACAGTATGCCTGCACTAGAATTATAGAGCTTGGAATAAATCATGGAAAACCGTGGACCAGTAGGTGGCAAGGAGGTGAAGGTGGCTGGATCCCACAAGGCCAACTGAGCAGTCTCAATCCCAAACCCAGCGGCATGAAAAACAGGTGTGTGTGTGTGTGTGTGTGTGTGTGTGTGTGTGTGTGCGCGCGCATGCACATGTGCGTCCATGCCCAAAATCTTGAGAGGAGAATGGAGAAGAGATTGCAGCATGGCCATCCCCGTGGGGGAAAAGGGGTGATTTCTCACTCTCTTTTTCTCTCTCCCTCTCTCTCCATCTCTCTCTCTGACAAGCCCACACGCCCTATAGCAAGTAAATTAAAATAACCTTTGAGAGGCAGGAGTGGGTGAGGAGATACTGGTCAAAGATACAACATTTCAGTCAGATAGGAGGAACAAGTTCAAGACATCTAGTACACTACATGATGTCTGCGGTTCCTAAGAACATGTCACGTACCTGAAAACTACAAGGGTCGATTTTACGTGTTGTCATCATGAACAGATGATATGTATGTGATGTAAAGCATAAGTTCTCTAGCTTGATTCAGCCATTCCCCAGTGCGTACATATTTCAAAATATCAGGTTATACACTATTAAGTATATAACATTTTTATCTGTCTATTAAATAAATATGGCCAGTTCCATGGCACAACAGTAATGTATTGCTCAAGGAAAACCGGAGTCCATATGGCGACCACAGTTTGAATCTTTGAATCCCTGGACCATTAGCCTGAAACACACCAGACATTCACACAAGTACCCAAGATCCAACAGGCTGGAGGGCTAGAAGGAGGGGACTGTGGCATAACCAGACCTATGAAGGATGCTCCTCTCTCTCTCACTCTCACATGCACACAGACATGCTCAATGATGAATAAAAAGAAAATAATAATAATGATAAATAAATAAATAAAAGAGAATTTTTTTTTTAATCGGACTTTGTCCAGCCTGTACCCACTGCCTTCAGGAACTGCCCAGGGCAGTGTGGTCTGTTCTCATCTTGTAGAAGTCCCCAGAATCAGACACCACGCTCCCTGCAACATCTGGGGAGTTGGTCAAACATGCCAGCCCCAGCAAGATTCAATCTGGAGGAGTTTATTATGTGCGGTGGCTAAAGTAGCAGTTTGGAACCACTGTGGACCTCACAGACCCAGGTTTTCTCTCTCCAAGAATTCCAGCAGCAAAGAGATTTGGGGTTGTCTACCGGGAGTTTTAAAGTGGCTACCAAATGTGCTTTTGGCTAAACTTCTAGAGCTCTGCGCCAGTGCAAAGGTTTTTGAGCTTGATTTTTTTTAATAGGGTTTTGTTGTTGTTGTTGTTGTTGTTGTTGTTTAATAGGGTGCATGCTTACCAGAGAAAGACAAAGAAGGAAAGTGAGAAATCACTCCCAAGGGGTCATGGCCATGCTGCAATCCCTTCTCCATTCTCCTCTCAGGATTTTAGGCATGAACACACACGCACCCTGCATGAATTTTCTTTGTGTTTTTTTGTTTTGTTTTGTTTTTTTTTGGAGAGGTTTTTGCTATAGGGCGCATGGGCTAGCCAGAAAGACAGAGAGAGATAAAGAGATAGAAAGTGAGAAATCACCCCCCGGGGGGGCGGCCATGCCACAATCCCTTCTCCTCCATTCTCCTCTCAGGATCTTGGGCACGCACACACGCCCAGCATGAGTTTAAGCCACTGGGTCCGGGACT
>NW_006160144.1:753332-755521 GCF_000334495.1 Tupaia belangeri chinensis
AAAGAGAGAGAGAAAGAACTAAAAAAATTAGGTCTGTAGAAACACTTGAAGAAATGTACCTAATACCAATTTATGATGGTGTCACTAATAGTTTTTCAACTTTAAGATGGTACCAGGCCCAGCAGATGCTGTAGCACATAAGAGGTCTGAGCGCATTCAAGGTAGGCTAGGCTAAGCTATGATATTACATAGGTCGTGTGGTAAACACAGTGTTTTACTTACAATATTTTCAACCTACAGTGGCGTTTATCAGGAAGCAACACCATTGTAAATTGAAGAGCACCTGTAAACAAATAAGGACACCCCCTGCAGGTTTATCTGTAGTAGCAAATACCTGGGAATGACCCCAATGCCTGCCAACAGGGAACTCCTTAAATAAATTCTGAAACATCCAGATAACAGTATGCCTGCACTAGAATTATAGAGCTTGGAATAAATCATGGAAAACCGTGGACCAGTAGGTGGCAAGGAGGTGAAGGTGGCTGGATCCCACAAGGCCAACTGAGCAGTCTCAATCCCAAACCCAGCGGCATGAAAAACAGGTGTGTGTGTGTGTGTGTGTGTGTGTGTGTGTGTGTGTGCGCGCGCATGCACATGTGCGTCCATGCCCAAAATCTTGAGAGGAGAATGGAGAAGAGATTGCAGCATGGCCATCCCCGTGGGGGAAAAGGGGTGATTTCTCACTCTCTTTTTCTCTCTCCCTCTCTCTCCATCTCTCTCTCTGACAAGCCCACACGCCCTATAGCAAGTAAATTAAAATAACCTTTGAGAGGCAGGAGTGGGTGAGGAGATACTGGTCAAAGATACAACATTTCAGTCAGATAGGAGGAACAAGTTCAAGACATCTAGTACACTACATGATGTCTGCGGTTCCTAAGAACATGTCACGTACCTGAAAACTACAAGGGTCGATTTTACGTGTTGTCATCATGAACAGATGATATGTATGTGATGTAAAGCATAAGTTCTCTAGCTTGATTCAGCCATTCCCCAGTGCGTACATATTTCAAAATATCAGGTTATACACTATTAAGTATATAACATTTTTATCTGTCTATTAAATAAATATGGCCAGTTCCATGGCACAACAGTAATGTATTGCTCAAGGAAAACCGGAGTCCATATGGCGACCACAGTTTGAATCTTTGAATCCCTGGACCATTAGCCTGAAACACACCAGACATTCACACAAGTACCCAAGATCCAACAGGCTGGAGGGCTAGAAGGAGGGGACTGTGGCATAACCAGACCTATGAAGGATGCTCCTCTCTCTCTCACTCTCACATGCACACAGACATGCTCTATGATGAATAAAAAGAAAATAATAATAATGATAAATAAATAAATAAAAGAGAATTTTTTTTTTAATCGGACTTTGTCCAGCCTGTACCCACTGCCTTCAGGAACTGCCCAGGGCAGTGTGGTCTGTTCTCATCTTGTAGAAGTCCCCAGAATCAGACACCACGCTCCCTGCAACATCTGGGGAGTTGGTCAAACATGGCAGCCCCAGCAAGATTCAATCTGGAGGAGTTTATTATGTGCGGTGGCTAAAGTAGCAGTTTGGAACCACTGTGGACCTCACAGACCCAGGTTTTCTCTCTCCAAGAATTCCAGCAGCAAAGAGATTTGGGGTTGTCTACCGGGAGTTTTAAAGTGGCTACCAAATGTGCTTTTGGCTAAACTTCTAGAGCTCTGCGCCAGTGCAAAGGTTTTTGAGCTTGATTTTTTTTAATAGGGTTTTGTTGTTGTTGTTGTTGTTGTTGTTGTTTAATAGGGTGCATGCTTACCAGAGAAAGACAAAGAAGGAAAGTGAGAAATCACTCCCAAGGGGTCATGGCCATGCTGCAATCCCTTCTCCATTCTCCTCTCAGGATTTTAGGCATGAACACACACGCACCCTGCATGAATTTTCTTTGTGTTTTTTTGTTTTGTTTTGTTTTTTTTTGGAGAGGTTTTTGCTATAGGGCGCATGGGCTAGCCAGAAAGACAGAGAGAGATAAAGAGATAGAAAGTGAGAAATCACCCCCCGGGGGGGCGGCCATGCCACAATCCCTTCTCCTCCATTCTCCTCTCAGGATCTTGGGCACGCACACACGCCCAGCATGAGTTTAAGCCACTGGGTCCGGGACTCGAACTGCAGTCGACTACATGGGAGTTCAGCAACATAGCCATTACGCTAACTGCTTGCT
>NW_006160144.1:755902-762334 GCF_000334495.1 Tupaia belangeri chinensis
TTGACCAGAGAAAGACAGAGAGAGAGAGAGAAAGAGAAAGTGAGAAAGCAAGCCACCAGGTCCACGACTCAAACCACAGTCAGCCATATGGGAGTTCTGTGCCTTTAATCACCACACAACCTGCTGGTCCACATGAGTTTTAAACCACCAGGTCCAGGGCTCAAACCATGGTCGACTACGTGAAGTCCCCAACGTAACCACTACACCATCTGCTGGTCCCAACATAGGTTTCTTAATTCCAGTCCCACAGATTTTTTCACAGTCAGTTTTTTCTTCTATTTGAAAGGAAGTGGCACATAACACTAGTATAGGTAAAGAAACACACACACACACACACACACACACACACACACAGGAGAATGATATGGTCAAGGAGAAAATGCCTAAGTAGGTCACACACCTGACACCTGATCAGCAGTGGACATTATAGAGGAACAATTTTACTTCCCAATGTTTGATTTTCTTATGATGAGTATATTACCATTTCATTCTTTCCTTGAACATCTGGACATATTTACTAACTGAACTAACTGAAATAAGCACACCATGGGAGAGAAGGGGAGGGAGTTGTCTTTGTGAACAGAAAGACAGAAAAGCAGACTTCTAGTGGGCTGTTTCAGAGAAGCTACCAAAAATAAAAGAAGTTAGACTAGCCTCAGGTTTACTAAACAGCCTCTGGCTTGAAGAATTTTGACAGGCCATATTTGGCCACAAAATATCCATTGTTCTTAGAACCAAGAATAATAATAAAAGTGTTGGTTACTACAAAATCCTCCATAACCTGAAGTCTTCAACTACTTAGCACTTGGGAAATCTACAGGCGTATTCACAGCCCAAGTGTATATAACCAACTAGGAAATTTAGAAATTGAAAGCTGGCCGGCCCCTCCAAGGAGGTCTAGCCCCATCTCTTCCAGGGTAATTGTTTCAAGGCGTAGCCTCAGGTAACCTCTCGGAGTTATTGACACATGCAACAATGTGGATGAATCACACATGTATGATGCTAAGTGAAAAAAGGCAGACTTGAAAGGCTACACAGTGCATGATTTCGTTTATATGACATTCCATGAAACCAACTGTAGGGACAGGAAACAGATCAGTGGTGAGGACGGACTAGTGTTTTGGGGGTAGAGATTGATTACACAAGAGCTCAAGGGAACTTTTTGAAGCAATGGAAATAGTCCATCTCAATCCTGGTGATTGCTACTTGTCTATACACACTTGCCAAAATTCCCAGAACTGTACCCTTAAAAAGGATGGATTTTACTGTACATACAATAATCCTTTAAAAAGAGTGTTTCTGGGAATAGGCACAAAAGGCATGTTTTACTTTCATTTTTTTCTTTTTCTTGGAGACCCTCACATTTCAATAAAGACCATGGGTTAATTTACACAGGAGGGTGGGAAGGGTGGGGTAGATGGGCTGTTCCCTAAACAGTATCATTTCCTGCTCCCACCTTCATTCCCATTAGTGACCTGACTCCACCAGGCACAATGATCTTCCTACCCTGGAAGAGCCAGGGTTCAGGAAAAGGGAGAAGTGATGGGGCCAAGTAGCAGGCCAGCTCTGTGGGCAGCCCAGAGGGCTGGGTGAGCCAAGTGGGTTTTCCTGAAGCTGCTCAGTCACTCCCCCAGTTAATTATCTGTCTGCTGATTCATGAGTTGTGGTTCCTGTGGGCATGCTTCCTGGCAAGTCCTGCCAACGAGGGCAGGAGGATTCTTCAGGCTGGAAGAGGATGATAACCAGAGATCCAGAGTTGGTGAGGAGTGGAGGAGGAGGAAATTCTACTAAGAAATTTCAGAGTCATATATAGTCTTCCCCTCTTCACCACTGACTCCTTGCTCCATCTCATGATGTCCCAGGAGAACCTGCCACACCTCACCTTTGCCCCTGCACTCAGACAGGGTAAAGGAGAACATTGCCCTCCTAATGGTTCTTCCCTGGAGGGAAAAAAAGAAAAAAGAAAAAAAGCCAGACACTTCACAAAGGGCCCCTTAACTTTCCAGCACCCTCAGATCAAAGGTCCAAGACCCAAACAACTCATGGTCTCAGCTATACCTTAACACTCTCTAGGATGTCTGGATGGAACACATGCCATTCTTTCAGGAATGAATACAAATATTCAAATAATGGATCTCTTTTGTTTTGGCTATTGGGTGCATGTACTTGCCAGAGAAAGACAGAGAGAGAAAGAGAGAGAGAGAGAAATCCCCCCCAACCTCCGGCAGAGATAGCCACGCTGCAACTCCTTCTCCAGTCTCCCCTCAGGATTTTGGGCATACACATACACGCACCTGGTGTGATTTTCAAGCCATTGGGTCAGAGATTTGATTGCAGTCAGCCATGTGGAAGCCAGTGCCTCTACGATACCTGCTGGCCCCCAAATAATGAATTTCTTTTTTTTTTTTAAGTTTATTTTACTTACTTACTTATTATCATTATCATTATTTAAATTTGCTATAGGACATGTGTGCTCACCAGAGACAGCAAGAGAGAGAGAGAGAAAGTAAGAAAGCAAGCTGCCAGGTCCAGGACACAAACTGTGGTCAGCCCCGTGGGAGTTCAGCACCTTCACCACCATGCCCAATATTGAATTTCTTAAAATGAGTACATCACCTCTCAGTGCCTCATCATGGCATTCCATAGATATTTATAATATTTTACTGCCTGTGTGCCAAGTAGAGCATGGAATGTTGAACAAAACAGACATGTCTTTCTCATGAAACTTGCGATCCTGTGGACACCTTTGGCCTTCCTCTCTTCCTAGAGACAGGACTTGAAGTTTTCTCATGGATAAAGCAAATGTATCAGCTTCTCCCTTCCTTGGCCTTTTCTGTGGATTCTGGCTGGGCCAGAGAGGCTAAGATATGCCAAGCTGCCAGTGAAGAATGGATTGCAGTAAAAAGGGGCCCCTCTCACACAGCTGTGAGAAAGGGACCCCATGGGTCTCATTCTGGGAGCCTGAGTAGCCTTCATGCATGAAGCAGTAACAGCTCTTGCCTCCAAGACATAGTAGATACCGTGGGCAGGAAGAATATTGATGGTGATAGTTGCCATTTATTGAAAACTTACTTTGTACCTTTATGTCATTTTTTAAAGTTATTTTATTTAGTTATTATTATTTTTATTTGACCAGAGAAAGAGAGAAGGAAAGTGAGAAAGCAAGCCACCAGGTCCAGGACTTGAACCACAGCTGGCCATGTGGGATTCCAGCGCCTTAACTGCCACACTGCCTGCTGGCCCTGCCTTTCTGTCATTTAACTGGCATTAATTATAGAGGTGTTGTTTTCTCCCTTTCACAGATGAGGAAACTGAGGATCTAAGAGATTAGGTAACTCACTTAAAGTCAGAGTCAATAAGAGGCAAAGCTAAGAATCCAACCTACATCCTACTGCCTTGAAGTTGGCAGGTAGCGTGGTGGTTAAGGGTGCTGGACTCCCACATGGTTAACCACAGTTCAAGTCCCATCTCCGACCTGGTAGTTTGCTTTCTGTCTCTCTCTTATTCTGTCCCTCTCTGGTCAAATTAAAATAAACAAATAAAATTAAAATAAAGTTAAACAAAATAACTATTTAAAAAAACCTAAATCTTACTGATTTAAACCATAGCTATCCCTTTCTGCTCAGCAAGCCTTTCTCCCATGTCTCTCCAGATATGTCTCTCCAAGTCCTGAGGATCCTGCAGAGGGCTTCAATCAGAGAGTTTCCAGTGTATAAACTCAAAAGAGAAATAGCACTTTAGCTCAGAACTAAAAGGTTAGAATAAAAGCCTAAATATGGGAGGTTACATAATCTAACATTTCATGGTAATGCTGAAAAGGTCATCTTTGTACATAAAATTCAAAATGCAATACTGTCTTTTTTTGGGGGGAGAGGTTTTTGCTATAGGACGCGTGTGCTCATCAGAAAGACAAAGACAGAGAGACAGAAAGTGAGAAATCACCCCCCAGAGGGGATGGCCACGCCGCAATCCCTTCTCCTCCATTCTCCTATGAGATCTTGGGCACGCACGCACACACACCAAGGGCAAGTTTAAGCCACCAGGTCCGGGACTCAAACAGCAGTCGACCATACGGGAGTCCAGCGACATAGCTATTACGCCAACTGCTGGTCCCAAAATGCAATACTGTCATTAAACAACCTCTCTTCTCCCCCATACCAGACTCCCTACTCTGGGACACCCTCTGTGTCACCCCCACCTAGCTCTTTTGGTGTCCTAAAACAACTTGCCTACTTGCATGAAACCACCTGCTTCCCCAGTGACCCTTCCACCACACTGGGGTGGGGGTGTAAGTACACTAGAAACTCCATTCACACAGGGGTTTATTACTCTGGAAGGCTGACTCTAGAGCCCCTGCTTTTAAAACTACCCTACCTTTCACAGAAAGTCTGGGGCTGGCTCAGCACCACCCATCACCTCTCCTGGAATCACCCTCTCACAAGATGAATCTGTGAACAGAACTCCTAAAGAATCATTAATGAAAAATGGACATCAGCGCAGTGGATTCCTATCTAGATCACTACAACTGTGTGAATCAGATCAACACAAGATACATTGGGGTTCAGGAGGAATGAGGGAGCGGGAGAGACACCAAAATAGCATACATCTGCACACTCTCCATCTTCACCAGCATGGAGCCATGCATCTGAACACTCTAAGAAAATATGGCTGGCCCCTTGGAAGCAGTGTGCATTAGGAGCTAGATACTACATCACTGACTGCTGCACCTTGAAAAACACAGTGAGAGGGCCAGAAGGTAGCACAGTGGTTAAGGTGCTGGACTCCCACATGGCCGACCATGGTTTGATTCCTGGATCCAGCGACTCAAAACTCATACCGGGTGCATGTTTATGCATGCCCAAAATCCTAAAAGGAGAACGAAGGAGCAGGGATTGTGGCATGGCCATACCTCCTAGGAGATGATTTCTCACTTTCTCTTTTTCTCTGTCTCTGTCTCTGGCAAACACACATGCTCTGTAGCAAAAATTTTTCTCAAAAGAAAAAGAAAAGAAAGAAAAATATGCTGATGCTCATATGCCCCAAGTCATCATGGGATGGAGAAATGGAGAAAAGAGGATTGCAGTGTAACCACGCCCCATTGGGATTCTCTCTCTTTCTCTCTGGCAAGCTCACACACGCCCTGGCAATTAAAATTTTTTTGTGTTTAATTTAAAACTGTAAGAAAATGTAATGACTATATTCAGAAGTGAATTTTAAAAGCTGTGGATGGTAAAAAATTGTTAATGAAAGCAAAAGGTGTTTTAAGCTCATGGAAGCAGGTATCTGTGTTGGAGACGCCAAGCTGCCTGGACCATTTTCCCCATCAACAGCCAGCAGCATCTGACCCAAAGCTCGACCACCCTCCAGAGCAGAACGCGAGAGAGTCATACTGGAGGGAAACCTGTCAGCAGGCTGCTCACTACAGGCTAAAGGCTGCAGTTGACCAGTTTTCGCCTCTACCACTTGGGAAGCGTCAGCAGCAACTGAACGGCGCCCCACATGGCAGCCACAACTTCACGAAGCTTATGTCTATAGATACACAAGTGTCTTAAAGGCAGTCATCAAAGTATTTTCAAATAGTTTATCTTTGAAGTGGACTTATCGGTGAATCTCACTTTTAAAAACTCCCTTCTGCAGGGCTTCAAAGGTTGTGGTACTACTGTTTTCATTAAAATGCGCATACACCCACTCTGCGTGCATCCTCAGGAACAAGCGACGCAAGCGGACCAGGAACCAGAGTCTCCCTCCTCCTGCCACCCCTCGCCCTCCGCAAGATCACTCAGGGCTCCGGGAGCATCAGGGGCTCACTCTGCCCCACCCCAACATACTCAGGACCAGCGCCGAGGCCGAACCCGGTCGCGGATGGTGTGCTCGACAGCCAGAGACAAAGCCAGGGATCCGAGCCAGCCCAGAGGACCCTTGTCATGGCTCTCTGAGCACAGGGGAGATGTTTCAGGTGTGGGGTCTGTCCCAGAGGCAGAGGCGCGGCTGCAGCGCGGAGACTGGAGGGGGCAGAGCCCTCATCCTGCTCCCAAACGCTCCCACCGGGAGCCGCTGCGAGAAAGAATTTGAGAGTGTAACCCCGGGAGAAAGAGAAAATGTAGCCGCACGTGTCCACTCACCCCAGAAGCTCCCACAGCATGCTCCTGTCAAAGCGTGGGAACAGCTCAGGGAGGCCCCACAACGTCTTGGCTGCCCGGGACAGTCTCCTTCGCACCGCCCCGACCACCCGCGACGCGCGCGACACAGGGGGCGCACGCGGCTGGGAGACGCGCCCACCGCACCGCGCGCCCAGGCGGTCCGGGCGCCAGCGTCGGAAAGCACTCGCCCCCAGGCACCCGACCCCCTCGGCCGGCCAACGCGGGGCGGGCATGCTCCACAGCTGCGGGCTCCGATCGCTCCACCAGAGGCCCCCGGACCACGAGCACCCAC
>NW_006160144.1:762502-815034 GCF_000334495.1 Tupaia belangeri chinensis
GGCCGCACTCGCATCTCTGCACTCCGCCCGCCCCACACCGAGCAGCGACGCCCGGAGCCGCTTTTCCCGCAGCGGGAGGGGAGGGGACGCGGTGGGTGGGACGCAACGGGGCGGGCCGCGGATTCGTGCTTCCTCCCGTTGGGCTCTTTCCTAGACCCTGCGCACCAGAGGCGGGGGGGGGAAACCGCAGCTGCTCTCACCGCCTCGCCTCTGCCGGCGAGGATCTGCCCGCCGGCTATCGAGGCCGCGTCGCCAGGCCTGGGGGGGACGGTGAGCACAGGGATCCTGGGACCTTAGTATACTCAGGAAGGTCGGGACCCTGTGGCCCCTCCCTAGGCTCTTCCTTCATTTACACTTTGATCCTTTCATTGACAAACACCTGCTGAGTGCCTTCTCTGCACCGGTTTGATCATGTATTATTCACTATTTCTGGGTTAGTTCGATATTCCAGTAGACTGAAAGTCTCTTGAGGGCAGGAGCCCATCTCGCACTGTGTGAGCAGTGATAAATCCCCGAGGGGTCCCCACACACACTTGCTTGCGCACACCACGGGTCTGATCAACATTTCAGGACAAACCCAAACTCACCGGCTCTGCACCTTTATCGAATTTTCCTCAGAGGCCTTCTGTCCACCCTCCAGCCCGTCCCAGCCCACCTGCGGCCATTCCTCTGGGTCCCTGGGTCTTCCCCAGACTGGAAACCTCTGGAAGCTCAGAGGGGTAAAGCACTAGGTGTTGTGTAGGAGGCCACGAGGAAGTGGCTGGGGTTGGGCAGCCTGCCTGAGCGAGAGATTGGGATAGCGATAAAAAACTAGGCCTGAGGCTCAGTTCAGAGAGGAACTGAAAGTCTGTCTGTTGCCTAGGCTACCCTATTGCCTCCCCTACCACCTACAAACCTCTCCTGAGACAGGCAAGATGTCCGACACCTGGTCCTACCCATCTCTCCTGTCGTTTCCCGCCCTAGCCAGAAAAGACAGCTGTCATTCCCAACACTCCATGCTTCTCTGTCTGATCGTCCTTCCTTTTTCCACTTGGAAAATTCCAGTAATGGTTCAAAACAATCTCATTCAGATGTTCTTTCTTTTCTGTGATCTTGACTGACCTCCCTCGTCCTCCAGCCCCATCCTCTCCAGAGGTGGACACGCTCCTCAACACTCCCAAACACGAGTGCACACCTTAACAGTAGCACGCAGCAGCAGTGGGCTATTCATTTGAGAGTTTGTTTCTTCTTGAAAGGTTTTGAGTTTTGTTCTTAAATTTTTGAATTACTGGCAGATTATGTTTATTTAGTCAGGCTTGGTTTTATTCCTTTTCTTTATTTTATCCTTAGTCTTTTTATTCCCCTTTGGCCAGAGGGTGTATGTGCTTGCCAGGAAGACAGAGAGAGAGAAAAGTTAAGAAAGCGCCGCCATGGGAAAAGGCCATGCCACAATCCCCTTTCTTCCCTCTCTCCCTCCTGTTGAGATTTTAGGCACACATGCAAACGCATCTGGTGTGTTTTTCAAGCTGCAAGGTTCAAGACTCAATCGATGCAGTTGGTCATATGGGATCTAGCTGCCTTAAGCACCATGACACAGGCTTGCCACTGTCCTCAGTCTTTCTTGTTATTAATTTTGGGAGAGGGAAAGTGAGAAAGCATCTCTCAGGGGGGATGGACATACCATGATCCCCTGTCAGATTTTGGGCACATATGCACATGTGCCTGGTGTGGTTTTCAGGACTTAAACCACATAGTCTGCCATGTGGGAGCTAGTTACCTTTACAACACCACCAGCTAGACCCCTCTCCTTAGTCTTTAGATGTGATTTTTTGTGTTGTTATTGCTATTTTTGGTTTTGTTTTTATTTAAATTTTAACCTATGTCAAAAGACTATCCATGTACAAAAGTTTTATGAATCCACGACCTACCCTACAGTGCAGTGATTAAACGCTGTGTATAGGAAGCCAGATTTCACATGGCCAACTGTAATTCAATCCCCAGCCCCAGCAGATTGAAAAACATGCTAGAGAGGCTGGCAGGTGGCATGGGGTTAAGGGCTCTGAACTCCCACTTGGCATACCGTGGTTCAAGTCCCAGACCTGGCGGCTTCTCTCTCTCTCTCTCACTCTGTCTCTCTCTGGTTTAAATAAATAAATAAATAAATAAATAAATAAATAAATTATTTTTTAAAAAAGAAAAACATGCTAGGGCTCATATGCATGCATGCATGCCCATAATGCTGGTACAATGGAGAGATAGAGGAGAAGGTATCGTGACATGAACACACCCCATTGGGAAGTTCTTTCTGTGTCTCTCTTTCTCTTTCCCCCTCTCTGGTGGTGCATATACTCTCAAGCAATTAAAAAAGAAAGAAAAATAGGAATCCAGAGGCAAGCAGGTGGCATGGTGGTGAAGGCTCTGAACTCCCACATAGCCAACTGTAGTTCAAATCTCAGGCCTAGCAACTTGAAAATCATACAAGGAATATGTGTGTGCATGCCCCAAAATCCCAAGAGGAAAATGGAAGAGAAAGGTTTGAGATGTGGTCATCCTCCATGGGGGATGATTTCTTACTTTCCTGCTCTCTGTCTTTCTCTGGCAAGTGCACACACCCAATGGGGGGGGAGGGGTGGGAATGAAAGAAAAAAAAAAGACAAATGAAGAACATTTTTTAATGAGGGAGGGAGAGAGCAGGTATAATGGTTATGACACTATACTCCCATACGGCCAACCATGGGTTGCGTTCCAGACCTGGTAACTTGAGAGTCGTGCTGGGTGTGCATATGTGTGTGCCCCAAATCCCAGGAGGAGAGTGGAGGAATGTGCTTACGCCCTCTACCCCAGGGATGATTTCTTACTTTCCCTCTCATTGTCTCTCTCTGTCTTTCTCCTGGAAGGCATTTGCACCCTATCCAAAAACCTTAAAAACAACAACAACAAAAATTAGAAATCTAGAATCTATTTCTTTCATCCAATGTAATTTAAGTTAGCTATAATTTTTTAATAGATTTTATTTTGAGAGTAGTTTGAGATTCACAGAAAAATTGAGTAGAAAATGAAATTTCTATATACCCTTGGCCTCCACACATGGATAGCCTTCCCATTGTCCACAGCCCCCATCAGAATGGTACATTTGTTACCATTAATGAACCTACATTGACACAGCACTATCATTCAAAGTTGGCACGTTTACCTCAGGATTCACTCCTGCTGGTGTATTTTCTGAGTTCAGACAATTTTATAATGCCATGTAACCGCCATTACAGTGTCACAGAGCCGATTGGCTGTGCTAGAACTCCTCTGTGCACTGAGTATTCATCCCTCTCTGCCCCAACCCATGGAAACCACCGATTCTTTTATTACTCTCTCTACAGTTTTCCATTTTCCAGATTGTCACATCATTGTAATTATACAGTATGTAGCTTTTTTAACTGGCTTCTTTCACTCAGTCATGTGTACTTAAGGTTCCTCTGTGTCTTTTCATGGCTTGTAGCTTATTTCTTTGAAGCAATAAATAATATTCATTCTCTGGGTGTACCACAATTAATCCATTCACCTGCTGAAGGATATTTTGTTTGCATCCCAGTTTTGACAATTATGGGTAAAGCTTCTATAAACATCCGTATGCAGGTTATTTGTGTGGACACCAGTGTTCTGGATTTGGGTCATTTATTAGGTATGTAGTGGTACCTTGTCATTTTAGTTTGCATTTCCCCGATGACATATGATGTGGAACATCTTCTCAAAAAGCTTATTTGCTATCTGTACATCTTCAGGGTGTGGCCTTATGCAGCCTTTGTCCCTAAGATAAAGACTTTCTGGGGGATCCTATTAGTACCCAAGTTGCTTAGTGAGATCTCTTCACTGGCTAAGCTGACATTCCAACATCTTCAAGTCATGTGCAGCCCTAGTGTTCTGGTCAGTTCTTGGCTGCTCCCTGGTAAGTTTCAGAGAATTTTATCCTGTGCAAATGCAGCCCACCCTTCACCAAAAAACCACTGGGAACATCTCCGTAGACTTCCGAGACAACTTTCCACTCAGTTCCTCCTTCTCTAAAAGTCTTCTGCAAATGACGGCTTCCACAGCAGCCCTAACTCTAACCTATACTTCTTCTGCTCACACTTATTTTTTTTTAAAAGGTTTTTGCCATAGAGCACTTGTGCTCACCAGAGAGAGAAAGGCAGTGAAAGGGAGTGGAAAATCACCCCTGGTGAGGAGGGGGACAGCCACACTGCAACCCCTTCTCCTCCATTCTCCTCCTGGAATTTTGGGCACTCATGCACACATGCCCAGTGTGATTTTCAAGTCAGCATGTCCAGGACTCAAACCATGGCTGACCATGTGGGAATCCAGCACCTTAACTACTATGCCACCTGCTGGCCCCATCAGGCACTTCTTAGGCTTTATCTTCAAACCCTGCAAACCAGAAAGTGCTCCCAGGCAGAAAACTGGGTTGATATAGGCTCACTTCATGTGTGTCCCTTCCCTTGAGTGTTATAGTTCTTCTCTGCCTGCTGTTCAGTGTCTAAAACCAGTTCCTCAAATATTTTGTCAAATATATTGTCATTGAGGAGGAAGAACAAGTTCCATACCAGTTACTTTGCCATAGCCAGAGGCAAAAGCTCTGTGGTTATGTGTTTACTTACCTCACCTCATCCACCAGTATTGGGCGGTGAGTGAGAGACTCTGAGTGCAGGGACTGTTGTTGTTTGTTTGTTTGTTTTTTGTTAATGTTGTCTAGTTTTTGCTATAGCATGTGTGTGCTCACCAGAAAGAGACAGAGATAGAGGGAAAGTGAGAAATCGCCCCCTAGGGGACATGTGGGATAGTCATGCTGCAATCCCTTCTCCTCCATTCTCCTCTTGGGATTTTAGGCATGCACACACACAGGCCCAATGTGATTTTCAGTGATTTTCAAGCCACTGAGACCAAGACTCAAACTGTAGAGTCCGCCAGGTGGGATCCAGCCAACTTAACCTCCACGCCATCTGCTGGTCCATCAGGGACTTATTTTCATACTTCCTATCAAGCCCTAAGTAAATGAAAGAATCTCATCCTATTTTCTGACCTTTTTAGCAGCCCTTCATGGTGTATTTTAACAAGATATCCAGCAAAGATGTTGGGAGACCTGAGTGTCCGTTCTGTGATTTGCCCAAGTGCCATGCTCCCCAGCAGACGGGACCGTGGAGGAGTATTAATGCATGACAGGTAGAAGATCTTCCCCGAGATCCATTGAAGAGTCAAGAGTCACATTATCGGGTCCCCTTGCTTAGCTTGGCAAGGCTGACAGCAAAACAGGTGCCCATTCCCTGTGCTCTCAACAGTCTGGGTCCTGGGGCAGCCCCTACCCCTGTTCAGTTCCTCGTCACCACTGTAAGTTTGTGTTTCGGCTTGTGGCCATTTCTTCAAGGTCTGGCTTAATCTCCCAGTCAGGTCTCTCTGGATTCAGGACCTCACCACCCTACCTCTTACTAGTTGCATGACCTTGAAAACATCTCCAAATCCTCTCTCCACTCATTTTCTACCTGTGAAAATGAACCACCTGTTTCCTACCTGTCCCTACCCCAAATCTTACTCTGCCTCTCCCAGTAAACACATGTTTATGGGGCTCCAGTAGGCCTTGGATAGGAAAGCCCTCTAGGAACTGAAAAAACACAGAGGAATGTGTTCTTATTCTTGTTGTTTGTGGAGAGAGGGCCGATCTCAGTGCGAATCCATTGCTGTAATTAAGGAGGCTAAGTGTGGTGTAACGTATTAGCTCAGCATCTTCTCCTACACATTTGGCAGAGGTTCATCTCCTGTCCATTGAGAGAGAGATGGCCCAGCTGTTCCTTTGGTTTGCAGGGGAATGGACTTTTTCAGAGTAAACATCAATTAAAAATGGCATGGTTTAGGTTTCTGGGACTCTGGGAAGCTTTCTGAGGAAATACTCCTAGATTTTATAAAGGGAGTTCTGGAGGGATGAACTCAGCCTTGGCATTCGACATTCCTTCACAAACATGCATTAGGCACACGTCTGCAGGGTGCCCGGTGCTTCTCAAGACACCACGATGCAGCAGTGGGGATACCAGGCCCTGCCTCCACAGAGCTTGAACCTGGTTGGGCCTGAGACAATCAACTTCAGTCTTGAAATACAACTCCTTTCTCATCCTCATGTAAGCCAGCCCTTCCTCTGAAGTGTGGAAGAGGTTAGAGACCAAGAACTTTTCCATCCCAGTTCAAGGTGCAATGCACTGCCTGACCAGGCCTGGGTTCAAGCTCTGTGCCCACAGAGGGTATCACATGGCTGCTCATGCCTCATCTTAGAATCCATACCTCTTCCCCATCCAACCTCCAAGCCAGGGAGAGACCTCATTCTGCTAATGGGGCTGCCACTTGACCTCTAACCCCAAACTCCTGTCAACTGCCAGGGTCATGTCCATAGGGCCACTCCAGTCAAGGAAAGGCCTCTCCCCTCGGCCCTCTTCCCCCACCATGCTGAGCTGCTGACCCAGGTATGACTTTCCCCAGAGTATGATTTTCTTTTAAGAGAAGGAACTTGACTTTAAGAGCTACTTTGTATGCAAACTCTTTAGTACAAGATAGGTGCTTGGAGCCCATCAGCGTCCTGGTGGTTAAGGTGGCCGGATCCTACATGGCCAACTGTTCCATTTGAGTCCCGGATTCAACAGCTTGGAAAACACACTGGACATGTATGCATGCATGTCCAAAACCCCGAAAGGAGAAATGGAGAAGGGCCTGTTTTCTCACTTTCCCTCTCCTCTTCTTTCTCTCTCTCTGGTTAGTACATGCACTCTAGGAAATTAAAAGAAAAAAAGATAGATTTCTTGTATTTTTTTAATTTATTTATTCCATGAGCAAGAGAGACATACAGAGAGACAAGCACTCCCAACAGGGTCTTGACATTATGATCCATCCCCAGCTTCCACCAGCTCCTGATCATGGGCACATGCGTGCCTGGCATGTTCAGGGAGATCCCCAGAGAACTCAGAACTTTCCCATGTGGGTAGCTTAGGGAAACGTTATGCTTCACACTGTGCCATTGTCCAACCCTTGGGAACCCTGATTTTACAAGTGAAAAAAACAGAGGCTCAGGGAGGTGGGGTAACTTACTCAAGAGCACACAGGGAGTGGTAGCAAACAAGGGATTCAAAAACAGGTCTCCCTGACGCCAATGCTGACACTACAACCCACCGAATCCCTTACTGTAAGTGTGAGTGTAGGATGACAGACAAGTTAGCATGGCTGTGTTAATGGGAGAAATGCTTATTTTGGATGAAACACTTTTGGATTTCCCATTCTCTGAGATAAGATTGGGGAGACCATTAAAAAAAATTATCTCTAGTGTCCCTGCAGCCAGGCTATGTCCAGGAACTCAATGTCCCAGCCCAAGGAGGGACTCTGGGCTGGGTTAGTTCTACCCTCCCACCCCCAAGGGCAGCTCTATTTCCAGGTCCTGACCACTTCCTGTCTTGACTAGAAGTTGCCAATCATGCCTGTCTGAATCCTGAGATATGACAGTAGGACTGGAAAAACTTGGGCATTAGACCAAGTCTGGGCTACACACAGGGCCTCTGGGATTCAGCTTTTCCCTGAAAGGATGACAAAGAGTGGGATGACTGTCAGCTGAGAGTATGGTCTGCAGTATGCCTCACTTCTCCATGGCTCTGGCTGTCTCCAACCCAGTAAGGGGTTGGAGATTTGGAAGCCATGAGGCCCAGGGAAGGAGGGGAGGGGAGAGCCCACATCTCCTCACTCCAATAGGACCCGTGGCAGGAGGGCAGCTCTGCCTCTCTCAGCCCTTCTCCCTAACTTCTGATTGAACCTTACTTTCATCTTTTCTGTCAAAAATATTCATTTTCAGGCTCTGGTGTGCAAATCAGGGCTGGCCCCATAGCAGAGCAGTTACACATGGCTTATACATAAGGAGTCAGATCCCACATGGCTGACTACAGTTCGAATCCTAGCCCTGCCAGCTTGAAAAACATGCCAGACATGTGTGCGTGTGTACCCAAATCACTTAGTATTTATGCTCTAATTCTGTCAACATGTGAGTTGAATGGTTTTTTGTTAAGAATTGTTTACTTGGGATGAGCAGTTGGTGTAATGGCTATGTCACTGGACTCCCACGTAGTCAACCGCGTTCGAGTCCTGGACCTGGTGGCTCAAACTCACACCAGGTGCGTACGTGTGTGTGCCCAAGATCCTGAGAGGAGAATGGAGGAGAAAGGATTGTGGCATGGCCATCCCCCCTGGGGGGTGATTTCTCGAAAGGATTGTGGCAAGATCTTTCCCCCAGGGTTTGATTTCTCATTTTCTATCTCTCTGTCCCTCCCTGTCTTTCTGACGAGCGCATGAACCCTATAGTAAAAACCTCTCAAAAAAAAAAGAATTATTTATTTAATTTTATTTATTATTATTTTTAATTTGCTATAAAGTAGGTGTGCTTGCCAGAGAGAGACAGAAAGAGAAAGTGAGAAAGCAAGCTCCCAGGTCCAGGGCTCAAACCTCAGTAGGCCATGTGGGAGTCCAGCACCTTAACCACAATATCACCTGCTGGCTCAATTTTTTTTTCCCACTGGTCAGCAAGTTTGTACCAAGGGACCTGGGTGCATTGCTCTGTACTTCCTTGGGCACCCCAGCATCAGGATGTTTGGTGGCCAAAATGATACATGACAGCCAAATAGAGACGAGCTCTGGGGGGAGGGCGAGAAATCAGAATCCCTAGAGCTGGAAAGGACTTTCAGAGCATCTGCAAATTCTTTATTTTGAAAGGAAACAAGCCCAAAGTAAGAATGTAGCTTGACTGGGTGAGAAGTTTGGTGGGTGGTGAGGGAAAACCATTGGCAGAAGGATCTGGGGAGGGACCAAGGGAAGAAACAGGCCCTACGGTGTAGGGCTGGGCTAAGCACACACGCCTCAGCAACCAGCAGTAGTGGGTCTGAGTCCTGGAGCTTCCACCCACGCACTTGACTCCATGAGCCGTACCTGAGCTCTCTAAGCCTCCTCATTCGTAAACTGGGGTGATCACACCTCCCCGGCGGGCATCTCTGAGAAGAGTAAATGGACAACACAGGGGAAGCGCTCGGAGCCCCATTACCGCAGGGCGAGCAAGCAGTAGACAAAGTTGCTATTATCACTAGCATGATTTCATTCTCTGGTTGTTTTCCAGATACGTCTATTTTTTTTTTAATTTTCTAGTAGAACAGTAGTTCTTGGGAGCCAGCAGATGGTGTAGTGGTTATGGCCCTGGATCTCACATGGCTATCCATGCAGTTCTAATTTCAGACGCAGGCCTTGAAAAACATGTCGGGTACATGTGCGTACATGCCCCGAATACCAAGACAAGAATGAGGAAAAGGGACTGCAATGTGGCCACTCCCCCCAAGGGGTGCTTTCTCACTTTCCCTCTCTCTGTCTCTCTCTGCCTCTCTCTGCTGAGCACACGTACCCTGTGGGAAAAAATAATAATAATAATAATAATAATAATAATAGTAGCCATAGTAGTTCTTTCATTTTTCTTCTTTTTCTGTTGCCTCTGCTTAGAATGCCTTCTCCTCACATAGGTAATATTTAGTGAGTCCCATCCTATGTTGCAGATGCTGCTTTAAGCACTTTACATATGTTAACGTATTTGATCGTTCTGTTGATCTTCGTAATAACCAAATGAGGTCAGTACTACTATATCCATTTTATAGAGTAGGAAATCGAGGCTTGGATAGGTTGGAAAACTTGCCCGCATGGTCACCCAGCTAGTGGGTGTAGACTCATTCTCACCCCGAGGTAAGTCTACACTCCTAACAACTGCTCTCTTGCTTCTAGGAGTTGTACCTAAATCACTCCCATCCTTCAGGGGTACGGTTTCAATGCCAGCTCCTCTTCCTCCAAAGAGTCTTCTCTGATCTCCTAACTGGAAATCAGCGAGCCATACCCTTCCCCCCCCCCCGCTTCTTTGTTAGTACCTTTCTGAAGCATTTGCCTTCTACTTGGTATTTTTCATCTGTACATTGTATATGTCTTAGCTTACTTATAGGACGTGATATTCCTGGAGAGCAAGGACATTTTTATAAACCCCAAAGACCTATCAAGATGCCAGCTGCTGTTGTTAGAAACCAGACACCGGCAGACTCTCACAAAGGCTAAATTCTCATTCGAAATTATACCAGTGTAAAATCCGTTAAGTCAATGACTGTGACCCTAACCATACAAGAGCTCGCATGACATTCCAACTGGTAAGCCAGCTCTTAAATGCCAGATCTTTGACCTCTAGCTATTTTCCTTAACATCCAGAGCACAGAGAGGCTGAGCTGAGAGTTCAAGTGTGGGAGGAAAAGGAATGGGAGAAAGGGCAGGCCAACAAGGCGGCTGTGTGAATCTCCTTGAAGCCCCAGGGCCGGGGTAGGCAGCTGAGACAGCCCCACCAGCTGTGCTCAGGTTCGCACATGCTAAGACCAATGCCTCACACGTCACAAAGAAAGCGGACACTTGGGATCTTCAAATCCCTGTCCCTGTATTGGCCATTCGCCTCGGTCAGGAAATGACACTTCTTTCTGCAATAATACCATAAAGATTTTTATTTTCAATTTGCCAGAGGGTATGTACAGTCACCAGAGAGAGACAGGGAGAGGGAGAAAGCATGTCCCCTCACCCCATGGGGAGTGATCATGTCACAACCCTTCTCTATTTCTCCACCCTGCTGGGATTCTGCCCATGTGCCCAGAATGTTTTTCAAGCCACCAAGTCTAGGGCTCAAACCACACAGTTGGCCATGTGGGATCCAGCCACCTTAACTACTATGTTACAGGTCGGCCCCTATTTAAGATTTATATAAAGGCAAAATGTCCAAGAATTTTTAGAAAGTATTCTTGGGGATGGTCAAAAGTTCGTGAGATAGGAATCATCTCCATTTGACAATGGACTCCATTCTAAAGGAAAATTAAACTGATAGGAGATGGAGCATGTAAGTACTAACTAACCCTAAGGAAGATTCACACCCACAAGGGATCATCGCTGAGGGAGGAAGACCCAGGCTATGAAAACCTGATAAGGCCAGTGACAAGTGACCGTAGTGATATGTGAGCCTGTGGGCCCCAGTTGAAGGCTGTGTGCCCCGAGCACAACAGAGAGGTCCAGCACAAGGTTGCAAGGAGCTTGGTGGGAATGCCAGTGCGGCTCAGGGTGGGGCCGCAGAAGGAGGAAAAGTCATCTTGGAAACTGCCTCTTAACAGCTAAGCCTGACTCAAGGAATGGCAGGGCAGGGTGGAAGAGAACAATTCTGGAAAAAGATGAGCTCTGTTAGAGATCAGGGTGGCCAAAGAGGAAGGCTGGTCACGCCAGATGCAATGTCAAAACATTGGGGAGAAGATAAACAGAATCCCACAAAGTCTTTGTTTGAAACAGTGGTTGTTAACATTTTTTGGATCTCTGACCCCTTTCTTATGATGAAAAGTACGAATCCTCTTCTTGGAAAGAGTATGAATGTGCCCACCGAAGTCTTTTAAGAATCTCCATTCCTGGACTAGCAGATGGTGTCATGGTTACAACGTTGGACTCCCACATACTTGACGCAGTTAGAGTCCCAGACCCAGCTGCTTAAACCTCATGCAGGCATGTGTGCGTGTATGCCCAAGATCCCGAGAGGAGAATGGAGGAGACGGGATTGCAGCATGGCCATCCCCCCTGAGGAATGATGTCTCACTTTCCCTCTTACTGTGTCTGTCTCTCACTCTCTCCTGCCAGTGCATGTGCCCTAAGGCAAAAACCTCTAAAGAATCTTGCGGTTTGAGTCCTGGACCTGGCAGCTTGCTTTCTCACTTTCCTTCTCTCTAACTCTGTCTCTCTCTGATCAACTGTAATAAAATAATGACAATAAGTAAAATAATAAAAATATTTAAAAAAAAAAAAAGAATCCCTGTTCCTATTGTAAAGGAATGGCACTCAAACGTGAAATCTGGGTAGTGTAATTACAAACAATTAAATAAGGAAACAGGTGAGGAAAGGGAGCCAAAGAGGCTGGTGGCGCTGAGGAAAGAACTTTGTGAAGCTCGTACACAGCCTGGTAAGGCGGCCAGCTTCTCATAGGCATAAAGTCATGGCATAGATCTGCGAGAACAAGCCAAGAAGGCATAGATTCGAAATGAGGTGAAAGGCTTTGAATGTAAACATCGACTTGCTTTTACTTATGTTCGGAGCAAGAATGGAAGGGCACAGTTCTTTGTGCTAGCTCTGTGACATTTAGCAGAACCCCCTAACTTCTCTGTTTTGACATCAATTTCATCTTTTCTGTAGAGAAGATTAATTTCAGGCTCTAAAGTGTATAAAATGGGGCTGGCCCCCTAGTTGGTGGTTAAGCCCTGTACATAGGGAGTCAGATCCTACATGGCCAACTGCAGTTCAAAGCATATCCCTGGCAGCTTTGAAATCATGCCAGACATGTGTGCACATGTGCCCAAAATCCTGACAGGATGGAGGAGTGAAGGAAAAAGGATTGTAGTGTGTGCATACTCTATTGGGAGAATCTGTCTTTCTCGTTCTGTGTGTGTGTGTGTGTGTGTGTGTGTCTGGTAGCACATACACTTCTGGCAATTAAAAGTAAAAATAAAGGGGCCAGCAGGTGGTGTAATGGCTGGGGTGCTAGACTCCCATACGGCCAACTATGGTTTGAATCCCAGCCCTGGTGGCTTGCTTTCTCATTTTCCCTTTTTCTCTCTCCAGTCAAATTTTTAAAATAATAATAAATTAAATTAAATCAATAATTTTTGGAGAGATTTTTGTTGTAGGGCGCATGCATTCACCAGAAAGACAGAAAGTGAGAAATCAACCCCCCCCTCCAAAAGGGGGATGGCCATGCCACAATCCCTTCTCCTCCATTCTCCTCTTGGGATTCTGGACATGCACGTACATGCACCTGGTGTGAATTTTAAACTGCTGGTTCCAGGACTTGAACTATAGCTATATGGGAGTCCAGCCGCATAGTCATTATGTCATTTGCTGGTCCCTGAATAATTCTTTTTAAAAATTAAAATACATAAATATTCAAAATATATTCTAAAAGGTACTGAGACTGAAGACAGGACAAGTTAGAGAACAACAGGCCACGTCAAATGGGTTCACGAATCTTGGCTGGGAGGCACTTGGCTGAGGACAGAGGAAACACCAACTTTATTTTTTATTTTTTTTTTTCAATCATGGGGAGTGAATGGTGTTGGATCTTTTCTGGGTCACATTGGAAGACAAGTCCAGGATAGGCTGATGGAAACCTCAAGGGTGTACAGGTAGTAAGAAGATGACAGCAATTCTTTTCTGGAAGGGTTTGAACTAGAGGTTTTCTCCAACCCCGCAAGCCTGTGATTCTGAGGTTCTACAAGATGGGGGGAAGTGGTAGTACTCCCACTCACCTTCAGTTTCTTTAACTTTGCTTCTCTCCTTCTGAGACGATGCACATAGCTCCAGAGTGAACTGCTACTCACTCTTCCTCTGGCTTTCATTCCTTCTCTTTGCTCATATCCATTTTCCAGTCTTTTATCTTCCTTTTATTTTTTTTAATTTAATTTAATTTTTTAGGTTTTTTTTTTTAATAGGGTGTATGCACTCCCCAGGGAGAGAGAGAAAGTGAGAAATCTCCCCCCCAGGGGGAGAATGGCCACACCACAATCCCTTCTCCTCCATTCTCCTCTCAGGATTTTGAGCACGCATACACACACACACAGGGTGTTTTTCAAGCTGCTGGGTCCAGGATTCAAACTACTCACTTGGCCATGTGGGATCTGGCTGCCTTAACCATCATACCACCAGCTTTTGAAAAACTTTTTTAGATACCAGCAAATGGCATAATGGTTACACCATGTCGTTATGCCGCTGGACATATGGCCGACTGCAGTTCAAGTCCCAGACCCGGCAGCTTGAAACATGCTGAGTGTGTTTGTGTGCATGCCCAAAATCACAAGAGAAGAGTGGATGAGAAGTGATTGGGGGGGACCAGCAGTTAGCGTAATGGCTATGTCACTGGACTCCCACATAGTCGACCGCGGTTCGAGCTCCAGACCCGGCGGCTTAAATTCACACCGGGCACATGTGCGTGCCTGCCCAAGATCCCGAGAGGAGAATGGAGGAGAAGGGATTGCGGCATGGACATCCCCCCCGGGGGGTGATTTCTCGTTTTCTGTCTCTCTGTGTCTGTCTGTCCGGCGAGCGCACGTGCCCTATAGCATAAATCTCTCCAAAGGAAAAAAAAAAAAGAAGTGATTAGGGCATGGCCATTCCCCCGGGAGGTGATTTCTTATTTTTCTGTCTCTCTCCAGCAAGCCCAAGTACCCTATAACAAAAACAAAGAGAAAAAAAAAAAAAAAAAAAACTTTTCTCTAAAAAATAAAAACTTTTTTAATGCCAAAATTCCCACGAATTCACTAGGGAGAAAAAAAGAGAAGGGGAGGATGAAAACATCCCCTAATGAGGCAGGATCACATCACAATCCCTTCTCCTTCTCTTTTCCATCCTGTCAGGATTTGGGGCCCATTTTTTCAAGATGCAGGGACTGGGATTCAAGCTGTGGTCAGCCATGTGGAATCCAGCTCCCTGGCCCACTAGGCTATAGGAGTAGCTCTTTCCTTCATTCACTCTTTCTTCTTTTCCTTTTTCTTTTTCTTTCTTTCTTCTTTTGTAACAGACACAGTCTCACTATGTCACAATCCTCATGCCTTCATATCACAAGTAGCTGGGACTATAGGTGTGGCCATGCCCAGCATGTTAGGCAAGCCAAGAATCCAACCAATGGCCTCAGATTGCCAAGCAGTAGTGTCATCCAGCATGAACTACCACAGTTGGGCCTATTGACTTATTTTTACCTAAATCCGAAAACGTAGAGACTGTAGCTCTAGTTGGAAAGGAGAAGGCATCTGTGCCTTCTGACTGGAATCCCACTCCCTGGGTCCTTCTCTGTTTACCTCGTCCACGAAGCCCTCCCTGACCACTCCTCCTCCTCCTTTGAGTGGTGCTCTGGCTCCACATCTGTCCCTTGGTCCTTAGACATATGCTGTCTAGTCTCATTTCTCCTGTTTTGTCTTATAATGTAGTTTAACTTTTCACTCATATTATTTTTCCTCAAGTACAGAATAAATTCATGGATGGAGGAACCATGGGTGACTTTGTTTTTTATTTCCTAAAATACTTAGTATTGTTCATTCAGTAATTATTTTGAATGAGTGTTTTCCACCACGTAGGGTCCTAAACACATACACAATATGGTAAAATAAATAAATAAATAAAACAAATGCACTGAAGTCAAATGTAGTGAGAGGGAGTTGTTTGAGTTCTAAGTGATTAATATCAGAGAGCCGGAAAGGATGTTAAAATGATCTAATCAACTCCCTCATTTTTGCAACCTGTGGAACTAAGGCTGAGTGACTTGGCTTTGTGACTTGTGAGCACAGCTGGGCTGGATGCCAGTCTCCATGTCCACAGCAGTGTCCTCTCCATGACCCGGCGTTGCAAAACCTCTGTGGGGTTACTGAAGCAAGCTTGCTAATTGCTGTGAATCTTTGAAAGTGAACAAAACCTCCGTTTTCCTGAAGGCATAAAGATGAAGTAAGTGAATTCTGCAATGTGCTTCCAGACCAGCTTGGGCGGCCTGTCAGAAGCAAGCTGTTGCAACTGTGCCATCTAGTGGTGTCAGATGGATATTGCATCACCAGCCACCACCAACACAGTGGCTTAAAATCTGAGTGTTTTTATTTATTTATTTGGAGAGGTTTTTGCTATGGGGCGCATGCGCTCACCAGAAAGACAGAGAGACAGAAAGCGAGAAATCACCCGCTGGAGGGGATGGTCACGCCTCAATCCCTTCTCTTCCATTCTCCTCTTGGGATCTTGGGCACGCTCGCACACGTGCCGGGCTTGAGTTTAAGCCACCGGGTTCGGGACTTGAACTGCAGTCGACTATGTGGGAGTCCAGCGACACAGCCATTACACTAACTGCTGGTCCCCAAATCTGAGTGTCTTTATAGGATGGCCGACACGGAATTGCACTTGTGCTAAACACTGCCCTCAGGTGATTACACTCCCTGAGATGTCTCCAAGGTCTCCTCTAGCTCTGACGTCTTCAGTTCCAGGCTAGTGACTGTATTCATAAACGGCCCTCACAAACTAAATCAAGGGGAGTGGGGAGGGTTGTAGCAGTGGGAAGAGCTCTGGAGAAGCGGTGAGCTTGAGCTGGGTCTTGAAACACTGGACTAATTTGAGTGGGCAGAAAGAGGAATGCAGGGGAATGAGGTGAATTAAGAGGAAGGAGGAGAAAGTAGCTACCAGAAAGGAAGGAGGTCAGGGGGGCAACAAGCCATGTTCCTAGATTAGGGGCAAATAAAGGAAGGCCTTAGACCCTAGATAGGAAGGTCTAGAAATGACCTAGCAGGCCATAGGAGCTTTTGTAAGTTCTAACTAGGAAGAGAAGTATGATGAAAAGGTTTTGGTTTTATATGGAGACGTTTTTGCTATAAGGCACCTGCGCTCGCCAGAAAGACAGAGAGAGAGAGAGACAAAAAGCGAGAAATCACCCCCTAGGGGGGATGGCCATGCCACAATCCCTTCTCCTCCATTCTCCTCTTGGGATCTTGGGCACGCACGCACACACACTCGGCGTGAGTTTAAGCCACCGGGTCTGGGACTTGAACTGCGGTTGACTACATGGGAGTCCAGCAGCATAGCCATTACGCCAACTGCTGGCCCTGAAAATGGTATTTTAAGAATATGAATATGGGGGCTGGCAGGTTGCCTAGTGGTTAAGGGCACTGGACTCCCACATGGCCAAACGTGGTTCAAATCCTGGACCTGGGTTTGAGTCCTGAATCTGGTGGCTCGATTTCTCACTTCCTCTCTCTCTCTCACCCTGTCCCTCTCTGGTCAAATTAAAATAAACCAATAAATAAATAAATTTAAATGGAATAATTCTTAAAAAAAAATAAAGAATGTGAATATGCTATATAATGCCTTTAATTGGAGGGGAGAAACCAGAAGAATTAACCTCTCTGTCCCCAAAGGTACCAGCTGGTGGTGTGGGGGTCAAAGCGACTGGGTCCCACATGCCGACTGTGTAGCTCAAGTCCCAGACAGTGAAGATGTTACACTGGCTCCTGCGTGGGTTCCCCCAAGTACAGCCTATTGTTCATCTCTACTACCTGTAATTCATAAAGTAAACGTTATCACAGGTGGGTGTGTGTAGGAAATCCTGTACCTGAAGGTTCGGTACCATCCATGTTTTCAGGCATCTCCTGCAGTCTTGGAATGTATCCCCTCAGACAGGGGGGCAAGGGGGGACCAGTGTTACTGTATGATGTTACTTATCTAAAGTCACATTTGTGGAAATGGAAGGTAGAATGCTGATGGCCAAGGACTGGGGGAGGGGGGTGGGAAGCTGGTGTGGAACGGGCACAGAGGTTCAGTTGGAGAATCTGAAGAGGTTCTAGAGATCGGTTGCTGCACACTACTGACTGGTGAGCTTACAAGCGATTACAATGGTAAATCTTGAGTGTTTTACTACAATTTTCTTTTGTTATGAATTGTTTTTATTTAATTTTATTCATTATTATTATTTAATTTGCTAAATGGCACACACGCTCACCCGAGAAAGAGAGGGGGAAAGTGAGAGAGCAAGCTGCCAAGTCCGAGACTTGAACCACAGTCAGCCATGGGGAGTCCGGTGCCTTAAACATCATGCCACCTGCTCGCCCTTACTATAATTTTCTTTAAAAAGCAGCAGCAGCAAGGACCAAGGCAGAATGCTTAACTCAGCTCTGATGTCCCTCTTCCTACTTGCTGCCTGGAGATGACAGAAATGGAGGATGAGCCTCAGAGGGCAACGAAACCCTCCCAATGACAATGACGGCTTCTCAAACTGCAGACCCTTCCAGAGCTCTGACTCATGTGCCTGGCCCCAGTATTGCTAGATCCTCCAGCTCCCAGCACTACCGATTTCTCTGATGACACATGAATTCTTGGGTGACATCATCACACACACAAAATCCCTAACTCCATCAGTTACTGACTCTAAAAAGAACTCAGACATTGGTCGGAATCAGGGAACTCAGCCCCGCCTTGCCAGAGCTGTTTATTTACAGGAGAACTGAGGTCCTGGGAGCCCCTGGGCTGTGGGCGGTGTGAGTCCAGGACTCCATCTCAGCACGTCACTCCGGGCTTCTTGCTTACTCAGCCTGGATGGCTAAGGCCAAGGGTCAGGCCCTGAAAGAAAGTGCCAGTGGAGAGGGCATTGCCCCCTCCCACACCCAGCCCGGATCACAGGCCCCGCATCACCATCACCAGCTGATGGCACCTGCACAGGGGAGCCCAGGGAAGGGACAGAGGAAGAACAGGTCCAAAAGCACAGCCCAGGGGCCTTTCTCACCCCCCTGAAGCCTGGCCAGGAACCCCAGGCCTAAGGGAATGGTCGTGCCTGGGGAGACCCAGGGTCTGGCAGGAGGATGGGGCTGCTAAAGGCCAAGCTGGGTGAAAAAGCAAGGGAAGGCAGGATGTGGGCAGAAGGGAGTGAGGGTGGGACACAGCTAATATGCAGGTGGGAGGGGTGCTCTGGCCAGGCTGCTTCCTCTTAAAGGGACAGGCCTGAGGCAGAAGGTCCCTGAGCATGAGGTCTCCTACAAAATCACTTGTGGCCCCAGAAGGGACCAGAAAGGAGAGACTGCACTCACCCTGGAGGGATCTCTTTCATCCAGACATGATGTGCTTGACAAAGGCTGGGAAAAAAAGACAGAAATCAGCCCTGGCCTCCGCATCTGTGCAGCTCTGTTCCCCTTTTCATCCTCCCCTACACTTCAAACTCTCCACTACCCCTTCTCCAGACGAATTCTTCCGTACTTGGGAATTAATTGGTAAGGAGAAGGTGGAGGAAGGAAAGAGACCTAAACTCTGCTGTGTCCACACTTCGTACTGATACTTGGCAGCGATAAATGAGCTACATTAACTTATGAACCCCCACAGCCTTAAGGTGCCAGAATCACCCCAGTTGCTCAGATGAGAAGAGCAAAGCTCCAGGACAGTGGGTAGCCTGATGACGCTCACACAGCGGGTCTATCAGAGAGCTATGTCTGAGCCCCTGGCTCCTTCCGTTATGCCAGGATGTTCCCTCCCAGGAAGGAAGAGGACATCCGTTGAGGGCATGGCAAAGCCCATCTGACGCATGTATTCTCCAGCTCCTGGGCCCACCCTCTGCTCTCATCCCTGGGCACCTGGAAGCCGGGCAGGACCTGATACCTTCATAATTGATGCAGCCATTGGCATCCTCTTGCCCAGCTAACAGCTGCTCCACTTCAGCCTCCGACATCTTCTCTCCTGGTGGGGTTGGGAGGTGTGGGCTCTGAATTACAGATGGCAACGGAGGGGCAAAGCCCGAGGACCCCATCAAGTCTGAGAGTCCAAGATTCCCTGGATCTGGGAAGGCTTGAAAGGGTGGTTTCCCAGGTCTCAAGCTCCTCCCAGTCACTAAAGCCCCTCCCTCTGCCTTATAACCCCCAGGGCCCAGTGACTGAGGCAGAGACCAGAAGAGAAGCCCAGGTCTCCCTTCTCACTTCAGGTTGGCTCCTGCTCTGCCAACCTGTTCTCCACTCCTTTCCCAAGCCCTAGGACCTGCTGAGCAAACCCAGGTGGGGAAGATCATTCCTGCAGCACCCAGGCAGATGGAGCCTGGTCGACGAAAGCCTCAGGCCTGGGACCCTTGTGCACCAGCTCCTGCCACCTCAGCCCCTCCCACGTGAGCTTCGTCCCTGCCCAGTGGGCATACCCAGGGTGGCAAGGACGTGCCGAAGCTCGGCGCCCATGACCGTGCCGTTGCTCTCCTTGTCAAAGACTCGCAGCCCCTCCACGAAGTCCTCGTAGGTGCCCTGCTCCTTGTTGCGGGAGATGTGCTGCAGGATGGGCAGGAAGGTCTCGAAGTCCAGCATCTTGGCGTTCATCTCTGTACACGGGTGTGGGAGGAAAGAGAGAGCAACGTGAGCAGACGCACAGGGCAGCGGAGGGGCACTGGGGACTCGCCCCAGCCCTGGCAGCACACAGGGCTCAGGCCGAGCTGTTCTGGGGGGCACACCCAGTCAGTGACACTGGAGAGTGGGCACACGTGGGGCTTGGGAGACGTGGACTCGGGTCCCTCTGTCCTCAGTAAAAGGAATAAGACAGAGGAGAAAAGGCCCCCAGGCCCCAGCAAGGCGAGGGGGTTCAGAGGTCCGGGTGTGGCCTAAAGGGTCACACAGCCCAGGCCTCACATTCACAACTGAGCTTTCACACAGGACGGACATACAGCCACAGAAGCAAACAAACAGGGTTGAAAAAGGAATTTTTGCAAAACTCTGTATTTGGGCCCCATTACTAGACTTCATTGCCTGGAATGCTGAATCAATTAATTTTATAAATTTGCAATCCCCTTAAGAATAACTAGCACACTTCCCCTACATGGTACTGTGTTTAGAGGTATAAGCCATTTTTTTTCTAATTAAAAAAAATTTTTTTTTGGAGAGGTTTTCGTTATAGGGCGTGTGCACTCACCAGAAAGACAGAGAGAGACAGAGAGATAGAAAGCGAGAAATCACCCTCCGGGGGCATGTCCATGCCGCAATCCCTTCTCCTTCATTCTCCTCTAGGGATCTTGGGCACGCACGCACACGGGCCTGGCGTGAGTTTAAGCCACTGGGTCCGGGACTCGAACTGCAGTTGACATGGGAGTCCAGTGACATAGCCATTACGCTAACTGCTGATCCCTTTAAATTTATTTATTGACATTCATTCACTATACATCCTTACAGCAAACAAAATGAGATTTCCCATCCAGGATACACTGGAACCCCCTGAAATGGAACCCCCTAAAATGGAAGAGACCCAGATTACCTTTTGGCCTCTGAGAAGCCCTAGTGAGCTGGGCAGGCCCCTAGGTCTCTGGCCCTTTCCTGACCACATCCTTCTCACCCACACCGGTATCTTCAGTAAGAGGAAGAGGAAAAGGAGCTGGAGCCAAGGGAAGTGGGGGATGAACCAACGCAGAGTCCAGGAAACCTCTAGGGATACCACCCTTGCTGGGAGGTCCTGCCTGGGGTTGTCTGCACCCCCACTCTGACCAGGAGGATAAGGCTGTTGTTTCAGGGCAGTTGTTAACTTTACTGCCACACATAACAGATGACATTAGCAGTGGAACATACTCCCTTGCACCACTTTCAAAATATTCATCAAAACTGAGCAGAATGGTAACCAGCAGGCAGCATAGCAGTTAAGGTGCTGGACTCCCACATAGTTGAACATGTTTCGAGTCCCGGGCCCAGTGGCTTGAAAATCATGCCAGATGTATGTGCGTGCACGCCCAAAATCCTAAGAGGAGAGTGGAGAAGGGAGTGCAGCACGGCCATCCTCCCCACCCCAGGGGGTGATTTTTCACTTTCTGTCTCTCTGTCTCTGTCTCTCTGGTGAGCACATGGGCCCTAATAGCAAAAATCTCTCTCCAAAAAAAAAAAAAAAAAGAATCCTGAGCAGAATGCACATGAGAGAAAGAGATGTCATTACAGAGTTAATCTCGGATCTGCTCTAATTTAAATTTAAAAAATAATTTGCAAAGTTTGGTGTTCTCACCATTTCTAGAAAAAAGTTATTCATGATACAACTCACAGTGGTCACAGGACATCTCCTTGACTATGAGCTGCTGGGCTGGGGGCAGGGGAGCAGTTAGTTACCAGATTCCCACCAAGGCTTCCTGCCCAAGGATGAGTCCCTGGCACCCAGGTCAAGGGCATCGGGGAAGACACTGAAGCAACAGAATGTTGCTCCTCTTCCCCAGGAGCTCCCAGCCTCGTTGGGAGCAAGTCCAGGCTACATTTTTCAAGGTCAGCTAAGTTCCAGGGCCTCTAGATTAATTCTCACAACGGAGCGAGGGTAACCTGGGGAGGAAAGCTGGGCCTGAAGGGCTGAAGAAGGAGAAGAGGGCAAGGATGACAGGAAACGGATCTGGACCAGGAGCCCAGTGGGACGGACACCGGTGGCCTCCACTGACCTTCGGGTTTGGGCTTGCCCAGGACACGCAGCACCTCGGCATTGGTGGGGTTCTGGCCCAGAGCCCGCAGCACATCTCCACACTGCCCGTAGGTGATCTTCATCTCTCCCGTTGGGGTCCGATCAAATAACGAAAAGGCCTCTTTGAACTCTGCAGGGAGAAGACCAGGCTCAGTCCTTAGCCCCAGTAAGGCAGTGGCTGAGGGCTGATTAGCCTCCACCAGGGCTGAATTGCAGATCTGTTCAAATAATCTGGTCCCAGACCCTCCCTTGGACCTCCCCCACACACTCTCCTGACAACTAGAGAGACGCCCGGCCCAGCATCTCCATGACCTGTTCAGCACAGGGTCTGAGACCTCTCCCACCAGAGAGTTGTGACACAATGTGGGTGTCTCCCCTGCCTCATCCCCCATGCACTCAGCCCTCCCTGACTCCATCTTGCTGGAAATGGCAAGATGGAGCCAAGCAGTGGTACAGTGGTCACACAACTAGACCCCACAGGAAAGGTTCGTGTTCGTGTCCCAGGACATCCCTGAGCACGTCAGGAGCACTTGCACATGCCTGTGACCCAGACAGGTCATGGCAGGGGTGGATTGCAGAGTGAAGACCCTGTTGATGGTATCAGTCCTCCCCTCCCCTTCCACGTGTGTGTGTGTGTGTGAGAGAGAGAGAGAGAGAGACTGTGTCTCTCGCAGAATAAAGAAGAAAATGGCAGGGAAGTGAAAATAGCACTGGCCCTGGAGTCAAGATTCCTGTGTCCTCGCCTTGGCTCTGCCTCTAAGAGCAGGGCTGGGTCTCGGTTTCCTTGTGCACACAAGCGGAGTAACGGCGCCCTCCCCACCCGGCCCTCCCAGTTACTGTGAGTGTCAAAGGTCGAGGCGGTATGTGGAGACACTTTGCAAGTGATAAGACCTGCTCAAAAGCCAGCTATTATCAGTACTGACTTCCAGGCTGAAAGGAGGCTTCCAGGCCAGAGGAGGGGACACTGCAGAAGGGGTCAGACCACCGCAGCTCTACCACTGGCTCAGATGTGGCCTTGGGCAAACCACTAACCTCTGCGGGTCCTCGAGTTCTGGGCTCTCAGTGGGGTTACAGTGTCCACCTAGTTGGTGGCTGGCAGGATCACAGAGGATCGAGCATGGTATCTAGTACATGGTAAGAGACTTGGCAAAGGGTAGTTATTGTTTCCTAGTTCTGGAGCCAGCTAAGGACTACAGAGGCCGAACTCCTTGAAGGGAGCAGGGCAGGAATCCAAGGGCAAGACTGACATTCCTGGGTCTTTGCAAAGAGCCTGAATTCGATCTTCATCTGGATCCAATCAGTTCACTAGCAGGGATAATTGGGGCTGAGGGTGGCACTGAAGTTACCTTCTCCAGTCTACAAAGAAGTGGTTTACTAAGCAGATTAACCAAAGTAGATAAATCAAAGAAGAATATATGAACTACTTAGGAGAAAAGCTGTTTGTAATCCCTTCCAAGTACTTTAGAAATACTTATCTCTTTAGTAGCTATACATGGATTATTTACAAACCAGTCCACATAGCAAAGCAAGTTCTCGCAGGGGCCAGCAGGTGGTATGGTGATTAAAGCGCTGGATCCCACATGGCCAACTCCGGGCTTGAGTCCCAGATCTGGCAGCCTGAAAAACACACCAGACATATACATGCGTGTGTGCCCAAAATCCTGAGAGGAGAATGGAGGGAAAGGGATTGTGGTGTGGCCATCCCCCCAGGTGCTGACTTCTCACTACCTCCTCACCTCCTCATCTCTGTCTCTCTCTAGTGAGTGCACATAACCTATGGCAAAAAGCCTAAAATAAAAAGATTCTCCCAGACTCTTACTTGCAACTCTTTACTAGGCTTTGTATGAATTTAAAAGCTATAAAACCACAAGTCTTTCACAGAAGTGAATAATTAGACAAATTCCATTTTCATTGCTTACTAGCCGTGTGACCTGAGACAAGTAAATATTTAACCTCCATAAACCTCTTCTTATCTATAAATATCACCTACCTCAGAGTCTGTAAATTGCAAAAACAGAGTCGAATTCATATAATAATGTAGATAAATACATTATATGCAAAAACACAACGATATACATTAAAAAAAACCTTAACACAATGTCAACACATAGCAAATGCTCAAGCAGTAGGATCAGTATTATCTTGCTGAGTCTCCGGCAGATTTTATCAGTTAATTGTGAGATTTTGGTCAAATCATTGAACCTCACTGAATCTTGGTTACTTCCTCTATAAAGAGGAAATAACATCTACCTCACCGCCTTGTTACAAAGATTTATTTTTTGAAACAAGCAATTGGCGTAATGGCTATGTCGCTGGATTCCTGCGTAGTCAACCGCAGTTTGAGTCCTGGACCTGGTGGCTTAAACTCACGCTGGGCGCATGTGTGTGCATGACCAAGATTCCGAGAGGAGAATGGAGGAGAAGGGATTGAGACATGGCCATCCCCCGTGGGGGGTGATTTCTTGCTTTCTGTCTGTCTCTTTCTTTCTGGCGAGCGCATACACCCTATAGCAAAAACCTCTCAAAAAAATAAAAATAAAAATAAAAGATATATTATTTTCCTTTTTTCTGTTTTTTTTTTATAATTATTTTATTTTATTTATTCATTCATTTATTTTAATTTGACCAGAGAGAGACAGAGAGAGAGAAAGAGTGAGAAAGCAAGCTGCCAAGTCCGGGACTCGAACCGTGGTCACCCATGTGGGAGTGTCCAGCACCTTAACCACCACGTCACCTGTTGGTCCCCCTTTTTTCTGTTTTTGTTCTCATATTTTTCTGCCAGAAAGCTCAGGTATCTCACCAGAAAGAGAGAGAGAGAGAGGAAGAGAGAGAGAGAGAAAACTGGGGCGCAGTTATGTTACAATCCCTTCTCCTCCACTCCTCCATCCTCTCAGGATCTGGAACATGCATGTGCACATGCACAATATGTTTTTCAAGCTGACAGGGCTGGGATTCAAACCATATGGTTGACCATTTGGGGTCCAGCTCCTTTAGCCACCAGGTCATGGGGCAAGATTTAACTTTTCTAACCTTTAAATCAATTAGCATGGTGTCTGGCACAAATTCAGTTCTTAATAAATATATATTTGTTATTAATAGTTGAATCTGAACTCAGACGTTCTGATCTCCTATTCATTCAGAAGAATGAAGTCAGGTTCAAGAAAAGAGGGAATCTCTTCATTCAGGAAAATATAACAATGCTTACCAGGAGGACAGAACATGAGGGAAGTAATGAGAACAGGGACCTATGGATTAGAGGGCTCAAACAGATGGACAGTATCTAGAGGATGTGAATAGACTCATAGAATTACTGTATTGAAAACAAGAAAATAAAGGTCTAAAGAGTGACTTGCCCAGGGAACCAGCAGTTAGCGTAATGGCTGGACTCCCACGTAGTCGACCGCTGTTCGCGTCCCGGACCCGGCGGCTTAAAACTCACGCTGGGCACGTGTGCGTGCGTGCCCAAGATCCCGAGAGGAGAATGGAGGAGAAGGGATTGCGGCATGACCATTTCCCCTGGGGGGTGATTTCTCACTTTCTGTCTCTCTGTCTCTCTCTGTCTGGCGAGCACATGCACCCTATAGCGAAAATCTCTCAAAAAAAAAAAAAAAAAGAGTGACTTGCCCAGAGTCTCACAGGCAATATTGGCAGAATTAGGGCTAATACTAAAGTCTCTCGATTCCCAAATAATGTTCTTTCCCCCATAACGGGAAAAACTATCATCCCCTTCACCAAATGGCAAATAAAGTGATAGGATGGGGGCCAGCAGATGGCATAATGGTTACATTGCTGGACTCACACATGGCCAACTGCAGTTTGAGTCCCTGACCCAGAAGCTTGCCGGCCACATGTGTGTGCACGTCCAAAATCCTGAGAGGAGAATATAGGAGAATGGACTGCAGCGTGGCCATCTCCCCTAGGGCATGATTACTTGCTCTCTGTCTCTCCGGTGAGCACATGCACCCTATAGCAAAAAAACTCTCTCTAAAAAAAAAGAGAGATAGGATGAAGTAAAATTAAAGGAGAAATGATTCTAATTCAAACTATGGAAAAATATTTTCAGGGTCAGAGGAATGTAAGATCAGAATGAGTTGGTGCCCAGTTCTGAAAATCCGTGGGAAAGAAGACACAACCAGTGGTCCCACTTGGCTTTTACCATGATCCCCGTTTGAGAAATAAAAATTCTGATCACTCATTCATTCTTCAGTCCTCACTGGTCCCACTGTATTTGTATAGCCACATAAATAAAAACTCAAGTGCATGAAAACTAGCTTTAAGAATTTCACAGAACGCCCAAAACTATTCATTGAAAGTGAATATCCACAGGGTATTACAAAAATAGAGGCAGATTTTAAAATACATGTATCAGTTATCATGCTCTTTGGGTAGACTGACATCACTTTTTTGGAGGGCAGTTTGGCAATAACTACTAAAACTGAAAATGTACGTATTGCTTGACCCACTCCTAAGGAGGTCAGCTGGGTAAAAGATGCTGATTTTCTCAAATTGAAAACAATCTCAAGGCCTATCAATGCAATCCTGAGAAAATAAAAAAGGGTATAACCGCAGGCCAGCCAAGTGTCATGGTGGTTAAAGCCGCTGGATTCCACATGGCTGACTGCGTGGTCTGAGGCCTGGACCCAGCAGCTTGAAAAATCTGCTGTGCCCTATTCCCGGCCTTGACTACAGCTCATTCTGAGGAAACTGAGGCTAGTGTTAAGACCTTGAAAGTACCTGAAGATTTTCTAAGTCATACACCATTCCCTCTAACACATGGGTCTGATATGTTTTTCAAGCCACTGGGGCGAGAATTTGAACTTTGGGTACCCATGAGGGCTCTGACCAGGCATTTCTTCGAATGTTTAAAATGTTTTTTTCATTTAATTTATTATTATTATTATTATTACTAATTTTAATTTGATGAGTGAGAGAGAAAGTGAGACAGTAACCCACCAGGTGTGGAACTCAAGCCATGGTCAGCATGTGGGAGTCCAGAACCCCAAGCACCTGCTGGCCCTCCATGAACTTTTTAAAGTCTCCTCATATGTGCTTAAAATGATAGGACTAGATCAGATGATCTTTCAGGGTCCCTTCCAATTCCTAGGATTTTATATCCTAGAAGGATTTTGTGGGGAAATAGCAGGATGAGTTGCAATGATGGTGAGCTCCACTCTGGTGACACAGCTGGTGACACGTAGCTATGCCGTGATGAAACATTTCATCCTGAAAACACCAGGCCCTCACAAAAGAGGCTAAGAAATGTCAATCGGGTTGGAGAATGGGAGCGCTCAAGGCTTGCCTTGAAGCCCTTTGTCTTACATAAAACTTTTTCTAAGATTGAGAGATATCGACCAACTCCATCAAAGATGGAGAAGAGTTGATGGAGATCACAGGTGGACTAGGGCACTCCCAAGGCCCCCTGGCCCTACCATTGTAAGGTGGCCATCTCGCCAGGCTTCGTGGTGGAGGACATGAAGCTGGCAAACCGAGGGGGACTTTCCAGTAACAGGAACAGACATAAGCACTTCCAAATACCTTGGATAGGTTTTGGAGATGGAAGGGACAGGGCACTGACACTTACTGAGCACGTATTATGTTCTGTGCAGTCTGGGCAGAGTAGTTGAGAACACAGATCTGGAATCAGATTGCCTGAGTTGATATCCTGGCACCATCACTGACTGCCATGAGAAACGGGACAAGCCACCCAACTTCTGAGCCTCAGTTTTATCACCTATAAAATGGGGGTGGTAAGAACTGCTACCACACAGGGTGGTTTTAAGAATTAAACATGTTAGTCCATGGAACATGCCTAGCACACAGTAGGTGCTCAATATGAGTTTGCCATGATGATGATAATTACTGTTACCTTAAGGACAACTTCTCCTCCTTCTCCTCCTCCTGCAGGAAAGGGCAACAATGAGGGCAAGGCGGGGCTATTCGTACTCACCTTCGATCTGGTCGGCGGTGAAGTCTATCTGTGGGAAGGGAAACAGAAGTGAGGGCTGGGGCCGCTGAAGGCTACCCACGGACCACCACGGTCTGGTTGCCTCCAATGGCTGCTGCTAAGGAGGGGAGGAGACTGTGGGTAAGTGTAAACCCGAGTCTCCTGATGAAGGGGCCATGAGTGAGTGGATTTAAGTTAATGCAGCCTCCAAAGGTCTCTCACTACCCCACTTGGCAAGTGATAGCTCCAAGTAGGAGAGAAAGTGAGAAAAAGATGTATTCCAAACAATTCTAGAATCTACGCTGACTCCCTACTATAATCCCTTCAGGTTGACCGTAAATTCTTCATCCCAGCCAGCCATAAACGGCTCCCGCTTCCACCCTGTCATCTCTCCCCACTTCACAGTCTGACAAGGTGACCTTCCCTCTGCTTTGGGCACACCACTCCCCACCTGGGACTCCCATTTCACTTGATGCTGATGTTCAGTTCACCTCCCCCAAGGACGTCTTCCCACACCTCATTCCACCTGAGCCCTTCTTCAGTCTGAGTCCCTCCCAGGCATTCGGGTCAGCAAGAGGAATTTGCATGGGCCCTCCGGACTTCATAACTGTTTCCTAGCCATCCCTTTAGGCTACCTTGTTGCCTTGAAGCCACGGTGCCACGGAGCAGGGATTGTTGTTACTGGCCCTTGAAATGTTTAGCACCTTGTAAACATTCAGAGCGTATTTTCCAAGGGGCCAGCTCTGTGGCACCGTATAGTGCGCAGCTCGCAATGTGAGATCCACGTGGGAGCTCATGGGCTCAGGCTCCCGGTGGACCTGGACAGCCAGGGCGTGCACCCATGGTCTTGGCTGACAGAAGCTGGAGGGGAACTGCGGTGTGAGACCCTGATGAGGGGGCTTCTCCTTCACCCTCTGCCTCTCAGTCTCATGAAAGAAACAAACTTTCATTGTTTTCATCTAAATTTATCTTATTTTGCATGTGGACTCACTAGAGAGACAGGGAGAGAGGAGAGGAGAATGCGCCCCCCACCCCGAGGGAGAATGGTCAGGCCGCAGTCTGTCCTCCATTTTTCCACCCTGTTGGGATTCTGTGTATGCACGCCCAGGATGCTTTTCAAGTCACCAGGTCTAGGACTCAGACCACGTGGTTGTCCATGGGGGATCTGGCTCCCTGAATCACCAAGCTATGAGGCCATCCCTGAAAGAAATAAACTAAAATATGTATGTGTATGTGTAGATTTGTAAAAAGAAGGAATCAATTTTGGATTTCTCTCCTCATGCTACTACTTCTATGCTGAGTGACAATGACCAAGCATGAGTCATTACTTTAATGACATGAGTCAGGATCTTCTAAATTACCTCGCTGTCCTCATCCACCCTCCCCATCCAAGCTCCCCTTCATTGGTGGTGGTTACAATCCTCCTGCCTCTCCATCATGGGCCACCATTCCTGGTCCTAACTCTGACACTCAGACTGCTCCCATCCCATCTCTTCACCCCCAGAACCAACCTCTGCTAATAAGGAGCCAGAGATGGCTGGCATGAACAGAGGGTGGGGTGCTGGGGGTCAGGAATGGGCCTTGCCAAGAGTGATGAGTGGCCGGAAAGTTAAAGGAAGCCCCTAACTGGGGTGAAGGATGCTCTGCAGGACCTCTCTGAGGAAAGGTACAGGGTGTTTACCTCGCCACGCTTTAAGCCCCAGGGACAAGCGTGTAAGGGAAACTGGTATAAAATCATAAAATCTGAATATACGATCGTAACACACACCCTGGGCTTAAGTTTACTTTTGCTCCATGTCTGAGCAAAGACTCTTCCAAGCACAGGAATTGGGTAAGCAGAAGAATAAGGAAAATGGCCCTCAGGAAAGACATCCGTTTTTATTTTTCCTACTGTAAAGTAAGTTCACCAACCCTCACAGTTGGAAGATGCAGATATGAAAGGGGATTTCAACCAGGGGCAAGAGGCAGGGGGAGGTGGTGGATGGAGGGGAGTGACGGGCTAGGGGAGGGCACATGTCTGATACCGCCAGCAGCTGTGGCCTGGATGGCAAGGACCAGGCACACAGGTGCAGCACTTCGGCAGAACAAATCAGAATTAAGGGTGAGGAGGCATCCCAAGGGGGAAATGGTCAGCTTTGCTGCCAGGTTTGGCTGATACAGGGAGTGATACATGACCTAGAAAACCTTCAGGTATTGTCAAGGTCTTACACTAGCCTCAGTTTCCCCGGAGTGAGCTGTCATCAAGGCCAGGGATGGGCAACTGCCTTCCTCTCTTGGTCAAGCCAGTTCTGCTTAACTCTGGTCCTTGTGGGGATCATCCTGGCTCAACATCAGGGTCCTTGGCACAGTCATTGCAGGGAATCCCTGCTGTGGGTGCGGGGAAGAATCCCAAGTGGCCCAGGGAGGGCCATATAATCTAAGCCCTGGGTTTTTTTGTATTTTTTGGTTTTATTTTTTTCCGTGTGTCCTGGTCACAGCCTGGTCCTGCTCTCCTATTTTGACCAGATTCCTCACCACTGCAGCCCTGCCCTAAGCCAGCGGTCCCCAGGGGCCCACCACTCCCAAGCTGGTATTAATAGCTCTTCATACCAGTAGCCACTTGACCTCTTCCATTCTGGTGCCAAGGCTCAAAGCTGCTCCTCTCCGGAGGCCTCGGGGCCCCTCCCCCTTCAGCCTACCCCCTCCCAGCCCCATTCCTTCAGCAGCTGGGTCAGATGGCTGGGAGGCCTAACATGACTGAGTCAGTGGGCAGGGCCTGTACCAGCTCCTGGGAGAAGAATGTTCCAGCGAGAAGGAGGCAGGGCAGGGCAGAGAGGGAATAGAGCTGGGGAGGCAGGGAACCAGGCCCAGCTCCTCGGTGAGAGAGAGGGTCTCACTGGAGATGGGCCAGTTCTCTGCACTCCACAGATAGACGCCCAGGCTGAGGCCACAGCAGCCGGGCCCATCAGGGATGCGAAGAGGAGGAGAGAGACCCTGGCTCCTCTTACCCACCCACAGCCTCCCTTCCTCCCTGCCTTCCACCCACTGTAAGGGTGTTTAGGGCAAAGCCTTTCCCAGGTCCCCAGGACACAGGAAGAACGCTGTTTCCTCTGAGGTGTTGTGCATTTATTTTCCACTAAGGTTGCATACTACTGGGGGAAAGGTCAGTTTCTCAATTTGCTGTGGTGGTCCCCACGGTGCCTTTAAAGAGTTTGGATGGGCCCAGCTCTCTGGTACAGTAGAACTCACTGCTCGAGAGAAGCTGGATCCCATGTTCAGATCGCCAGCTCTGAAACATGCCAGGGCACAAGTGTCCAGGACCTGATGGACTAGGAGACTGAAGGAAGGAGACATGGCATGACCAGACCCTGTAAAGGGTTCTGCCCCACCATTTCTCTCTCACATTCTCATGTGCACGTGCACACACACACACACACACACACACACACACTCATGAATTTTGTTTTTAATTAAAAAGTTTGGGTCATGGGGCCAGCAGATGCAGAAGTGGTTATGTTGCTAGACTCCCACATGGCTGACTGTGTTTTGAGTCCCAGACCCAGTGGCTTGAAACTCATGCCAGGAGTGTGTACATGCATGCCCAAGATCCCAGGAGGAGAATGAAGGAGAAGGGACTATAGTGTAGACATTCCCCCTGGGGTGTGATTTCTCACTTTTCCTCTCACTGTCTCTCTCTATCAGTCTCTCTCTCTCTCTCTCTCTCTCTGTCTCTTTCTCTCTCCTCGGCGAGTGCACACACCCTGAAGCAAACACCTCTACAAAAAAAAGAAAAGTTTGGATCACTGGTTTGTTATACCTCCCACCATCCCCAACTCTGCAGAGTGAATCCTGGGAGGCAGAGCGGGGCTTCCTTGGACAAAGTAGCAACCCGCGCTTGAGGGAAATGGGCTGTGACCCTTCTCAGCCCCGATACCTGCTCCACTGCCCCACGGGACTGTGGTCCAGGCATCCTTGCCACATCCGTCATCTCAGCCTAGCCTTCTCGAAGATCTCGAAGTGCCAGGACAAACAGGGTCCTGAATGTCATCACCACTCCCTCCAGATAGCGGAGCCTCACTCACCTTTACACTCTTGGGGTCAAAGGCAGGTTCCTTAGGGGGCTCAGGAGCTGGAGCAGGGGCTGGCGCAGGAGCTGGGGCTGGCTTGGCTGCCTCCTTCTTAGGCTCGGGCTTCTTGGGAGCCATGTTGGGATCTTCGGTGGAGGAGTGACTACGAAGGACCCAAGAGATGCAGATGCTGCGTCTGGAAGATGAGATAGGCGCCTAGGCCACCTCCCTCCCTTTTATCCTGGGCAGGAGCCCCCACAGAGGGGCTGGGTGAGAGCAGGAGCAACTGCCACTGACTATAAAAGGAAGAAACGCCTGCAGGGTACAGCTGACAACTGCGTATTGTCACCAGGTTTGGGGCTACCAGCCCCCTCCCCCACGTCTCCTCCCTCCTCCCCCTTCCTCTGCCCTCCTCTCTGTACCTTCCCTGCTCACAGCCTCCACCTTTGGGACAGGTCGACCCCTTTCTGCCAACTGCTGGAAACCCAGAGGAGCCAGGAAAACAGACCCTCTCCAAAGTGTCAGCACAGCCAGAGAGAAGAGCTGACTTGAGCAGTTGATAACCCTCACACAAAGCCCAGGGGAGGGGGAGGCTTTTTTTAGCCCCTCCTGAGCAGGGGCAGCCCACGGCACATTCCTTTTAAGCTAAGATCCTCTAAGCTGAGAGCCACTTTGGGCCCTCGACTCTGCCCGAGGCTCAACTCTCCCGGCATGGAGCCCTGAAGCAGCAGCTGTCCCGCCAACCCACGCTGCCCCACGGCTGCCCAGTTCACAGAATGAAACCCTCCATTTTCCAGAGCCAGCATCCCAGGAACTCCACAAACCTCACCTCCTTAGACCAGCCACCCCTCCACCTCAACCCTCCGCGCAGCGTGTTGAGCATTACCGTGTCTGGGGGGCCTAGATGAGCAGTAGAGAGGTGTGGCAGAAAGTCAAGGAAACTGGAGGTCAGAAAACGTGGAATCTAGATTTTTTGGGAGGAGGTTGTTTGTTTGTCTGTTGTATCTTTAAAGTCTACTATAGGGTATGTACATTTGCCGGAGAGAGGGAACAAAAGAAAGCAACTCAGGAGGGGATGGCCATGCCACAGTCCCTTCTCCATTCTCCCCTTGGAATGTTGGACACATGTACACACCTGTGCTACTGTGTTTTTCAAGCTCTCAGGCCTGGGACTCGAACTGCTCAGTTGGCCATGTGGGATCCAGCCTCCTAAGCCACCATGTCACTGGCTGGCCCATAATCTAGTTTTTATCCTAACTCTAATTGCCTGGAGTGTGTGTGTGTGTGTGTGTGTGTGTGTGTGTGTGTGTGCGTGTGTATGTTGCTTTCTACACACCAGGCATTAGTAAGCACTATTCATATAAAATCTCATTAAATCTTCACCACAGGGATCGGCAAGTGGCATGGTAGTTATGGCGTTGGACTCCCTCACGGCCTTTCACAGTTTGAGTCTTGGACCTGGTGGTTTCTTTCTCACTTTCTCTCTCTCTCTTTGTCACATTTTAAAAAATAATAATAATTAATAAAATTAAATAATTCTTTTTTTTAAAAATCTCCACCACAACACTATAAGATAAATACTACCATTACTCCCAATCTACACGTGAGGATTGAAATGAAAAGGTTGAATAACTTGGCCAAGACCACTCAATAATTAGCTATGAGTTGGGATTAGACTCTGGGTATGTCTGATTCTAAAGTTTATTTTAAAATAATTTATATTATAACCCCACTTATGGAGGAGATCTACATGTTCGTATGTTCATCAGCAAGGTCAGATGGATACACACTAAATTGTTAACACAGACACCCCTAGGGACCTAGGGAGTGACTGCAGAAAGATAACAGCAATTGGCAGTTTTTTACATCTTTCACTTCCTGTATTAATGGAAAGTTTTATAACGAGCATATATTGCTTGGGTAAAACACTGTAAAAGTCAACAAAATATTTAGGAAACAACAACGAAAAGGCTAATCCACCACGCAGAACTGCTTCAAGCTGAATCTTTAGACTCTACAGCTCAGAAGGGAAAGAATGAAGCAGAGAGAAGCAGAACGTCACTATGCTGTTCTAGGCCGTTTCCCCTTCCGTGAAGCAAGATTGCGAGACCTCGGCCTGCCTGGTCTCTGGGAGCTCTGAAGCCCACATCTGCCCCTTCCCTGGCTCCCTATCCACAGGCTCTACGTCTTGGATCAATCCTTTCAAAGCCAGAACGGTCCAGAGCGATCACCTCATCCTGTTTTACAGGTGAGGAATCTAAACTCCAGACTTTCTAGCTCCTCAGGGCATTCAGCTAGTTAGAGGCAGAGTTGGAGTCCCTGTGTGTGAGGCCCTCTTTAGACCACACTGCCCCTCCTAGAGCCGATCCACTGCTAGTGAGCAGAGGAGCCCTCAGAGAAAACTAAGGAGGAAAAAGGGGCTAGGACTTGCCCTAGGGGGTACTAGAACAAGAAGACGGTCCAGACCCTAGGCCAGTCCTGGTCCAGGACTGGATGGCAGCTCCTTCACTGACTTTACCTCCTCCTTACCCCTCATCTTCTGCCTCTCCTTCTCATTCTTCTCACACATCAAACGTGACCTCTTTTGTATTATTATTATTTTTTCTTTTTTTTTTTTTTTTTTTTTTTTTTTTTTTTTTTTTTTTTTTTTTAGATTTTTGCCATAGGGTGTGCTCACCTGAGAGAGATAGACAGAGAGAGGGAAAGTAAGAAATCATCCCCAGGGGGATGGCCACTCCTCCATTCTCTTCTTGGGATTTTGGGCACACATGCGCACACACACCCAGAGTGATTTTTCCAGTTGCTGGGTCTAGGACTCGAACTGTGGTAGACCACATGGTTGTTCAGTGCCTTTACAACCACACCAGCAGTTGCTAATATAAAACTGACCTCTTGACCCCTGTTTCCGGTACCTCTGCTTGCTGTCCTTCCTGACCTCCCTCATCCCACTTGTGAGCTTAGATTGTTGCAGAAAAAGAGAAAAGTCCAGCCCCTCTCCCTCTCTGCCTCCAGGAGCATCCCTTCCTGGACTAGGTGTCCTGCAGAGCTAACCACCTAGGATTTCTGCAGAAAGCCCGTAGACGGCTGTGAGCGAGAGGCTAGAAGACCAGGCACTCATCCTGACTTTCCCAGTCACTTCCTGTCTCTGGACCTCAGTGTGCCGAACTGTTTTTTGTGTTTTTTTTGTTTTTTTTTTTTTTGGAGAGATTTTCACTGTAGGGCGCGTGCGCTTGCCAGACAGACAGAGAGAGACATAGAGACAGAAAGCGAGAAATCACCCCCCAGGAGGGATGGTCACGCCGCAATCCCTTCTCCTCCATTCTCCTCTCAGGATCTTGGGCACGCATGCACACGCGCCCGGCGTGAGTTTTAAGCCACCGGGTCCAGGACACGAACCGCGGTCGACTATGTGGGAGTCCAGCGACATAGCCATTACGCTAACTGCTGGTTCCCAGTGTGCCGAACTGTAAAAAGGAAGATAAATCAGCAGGTTTTAAACAAAGTCTGACAGAAACCTAAGACTTCACTACCATGCTTCTGGCTGCAAGGGACAAAGAGGCCAGGTCTTGGAGCCCCTTCTACCACTGTCATTTCCACCAGCACCACTCCTAGGTGTGTGTTTGATTTGATTTGATTATTTTTAGTTGCCACATAGTGCAGGTGCTTCCTGGAAAGAGACAGAAAGGCGGGGCCAGCAGGTAGCAAGGTGGTTAAGGGCGCTGGACTCCCACGTGGCCGACTACAGTTTGAGTCCCAGACCTGGTGGCTTCCTTTCTCACTCTCTCTCTCTCTCTCTTTCAGTCTGTCCCTCTCTGGTCAAATTAAAATAAATGAATAAAATAAAATAATTTAAAAAAAAAAAGAAAGAGACAGAAAGGAAGAGAGAGGGAGAGGGAGAAGAGAAACACCCTCGAATGGGGCATGGTGATGCTACAATCCCTTTTCCTCCATTTCTCCATCCTATCAGGATTTTAAGCATACACGCGCATGTGCCCAGGGTGTTTTTCAAGCCATCTGGGCCAGATTTGAATCACAAATCTGCCATGTGTGATCTGGCTTACTTTAATCACCAAGCTATAGGCCTGGCCCCTCCTGGGTGTTTTATACACTAGGGCTCCTATGATCATTTTCTCTTCTTCATTTTTATTTTTTATTTCGCTAAAGGGTGGGCATGTGCACTCATCAGAAAGAGATGGGGGTGGAGTGAGTGGGGAGTGAGAAAGCACCACCCATAGGAGATGGTCACACCACAATTCCTTCTCCTCCATTTCTCCTTTTGGGACTTTGGACACACACACACACACACACACACACACACACACACACACACAGTATGTTGTACAGACCACAGGGTCCAGGACTGGAACTGCACAGTCAGCCATGTGGGTCCAGCTGGTACACCCTACCCTACCCCCACATCATTTTCTAAGAAGTGGTTTCATAGCTTAGGTTTTTTTATATATATAATCACTGATATAGATGTTCTCACATTTCTCCTTGCAGTTAAAAAAAAAGTAATTCTGGCCAGATAAATAAACTATTACTGTAGCGAACACTGGGGGAGCTAATCTCAAAATTGGTTCACCACAAGGGTAAGAAGGGGAAAAAAAGAAAAAGGAAAAGACTTGGTATCCTTGCTTTCCATTTGTACAAATTACGTTATTGATAAATATGCTTTCAAGCTCAACTGCTAGTCTATAGCGTATGTGTATGCTCCCCTCTCATTTCAGATACTTCCTGAAAGTTATTTAGAAAACCATTCCAGGGACCAGCAGTTAGCGTAATGGCTATGTCGCTGGACTCTCATGTAGTTGACTGTGGTTTGAGTCCTGAACCCGGTGGCTTAAATTCACATTGGGCGCATGTGTGTGCATGACCAAGATCCCGAGAGGAGAATGGAGGAGAAGGGATTGCAGCGTGCCCATCCTCCCTGGGGGGTGATTTCTCACTTTCTGTCTCTCTGTCTCTCTGTCTCTTACTGGTGAGCGCACGCGCCCTATAGCAAAAACCTCTCAAAAAAAAAAAAAAAAAAAGGAAAAGAAAATCATTTTAGTTAGTGGTTACACGGTCCAGATCCCTACTTCAGGGCTCATGCCTGTGCTGGTGGTAAGTAACTTAGTCCTATTTGCCATCAAAACTGATCTATTTGGAACTGGTATGTATGTATGTATGCATGTATGTATATGGCTAAGATACTGTGGTCCCACATCCTGGGACTACATTGAAGGCCTGGGCTCATTTCCCAGTCTAAGTAAAGGCCTGGTGTGGTGGCATGCACCTATAATCCCAACAACCTTGGGAGGCTGAAGCACAAAGATTGTGAGCTTTAAGGCTGGCCTGGGCAACACAACAAGACCCTGTCTTGAAATAAACATGCAAACAAATAAACAACATTTTAATAAAGTCATTCTAGAAAGAGGTATGATCCTCAGAAGACAGAGCTGGGAAGCTATTGGTTTTTTCCTTCCTTTTCTTTTTCCTTTCTCTCCTTTTAAAAAAAAAAAAAATCCAAGAAGAAGCAAAAAAATCAGGTCTGCGTGGGAACAGAGCTCTGAAGTTGGAAAGCTGAATGGAGGATGAGGAGCATCCAAAAGTACAGAGACAGTGTGGACTTTGGAGCTCTGAAGCCTGGCTGGGCCACTTCCTAATCTTGGGCCATGTACCCTCAGGACCTGTAACAGTAAACATTTCCTTCTCACATCGTGGTGAGATCCGGTGAAACAACGTGAGTAAGGCACTGCTAACAATCTGAGGCACTCAGGAAGCATCCACAGGTGTAAATGTCACTGCTTTCCCAGGCAGAGGAGCATTCAGAGATGTCCCTGAAGGAACTCGAAGACAGAGGTCTACACAGGGAGGACAAGGTAAGGTGGCAGTGGCTAAAGGGTTGTGTGGTGTGGGTTTAGGAATGAGGAAGAGGTAGAAAGGAATGGAAGAGGGGGAGGGCAGCAGCCGGGGAACCCAGGGCGTGAAATATTTGTGGCTCAGAAGGCATGTGGCAGGTCCCCAGGCCAGGCAGTCTGCCCCTGCAAACACTCAGAGGAGGAGCCTTGAATCCTGAAACCTGGGGCCCCAGGTGCCCTAGAGGAGGAGGAGACACACTCCATCTCCATTTCTGGTTCTCTTTCAGCAACTGCAGAGAAAAGGAAAAAAGCACCTAGCATGTCAGAAGCAGCTAGAGGAGAGCTGTGTTTCCCAGGAAAGAGTCATGAGCTAAGAACTGAGGTACTAGACATGGCCTTCTTTTTACCAAACCCCGTGATACCAACAGTTCACTAGAGCCTCGGAAACAGAGCCGGAGCTTTCTCCTTCTGGTGATGGTCCTCATTCTGCTTCACAGTCGCTGAGTCTCCCCTTGAAATCTCACTGTCTAGAGTGTCTTACCCAGGGTCTTTGAGAGGATTTGCACTCTCTTACAAGTTGACCACTCAGAGAAGAGAAAAGAAGGACGTACAGAGTGTGAAGGAACAAGTATAACCTTGGGAACTGGCCACCTAAGAACCACCTCTGGGAAACGCCCAGCAGTCCCTGGGCCAGAGCTGCTCCAGCCCATCCAACACTCCCGCTGGAAGGACTTCAGGGAATCAAAAACACAGGTCAGACTTTCACAACAACTAGTTTACATCAGATGTCAGATCTGGAGACAAACGCACAGAGGAGAACTGATACGGGCCCTCAGTAGGGAAGGGCTCACCGACGCTCACTCCTCCTCCTCCTTTACCTCTAACCACACAGGGCCTGAGTGATCTGCTGGAGTCTCCTGCCTGGGATCAAATGCTGCTGACAGCAGGCCTGGCTGTTAAGGCCTTGTCCTTGCCACCCTCCCCCCTCTCTTCTGGCAGATGTCTCATAAGCCTGGACATTACGAAGTAATGGGCTGGTCAACACATGTTAGTCCTTCCCCATCAAGGGCACTGGGTGTTTTGGGCTTCCTGCAAGGCAAAAGTTAGGAGGGCCCACCTGAGGCCTGGGTTAGAGCCTTGACTCAGTTTCATGGGCAAGCTAGTTAACTTCTTTGTGCCTCAGTTTTCTCATCTGCAAAATGGGGCTGCTAATGCAAACTTCACAGGATGGTTGTGAGGAGTAAACGGGTTAATACAAGTGGCGTGCTTAGCATGGTGTCTAGCACAGGGCAGTGCTCAAAAGCCTTATGCATGGATCCTGACTGAGCTAGTTCAAGTGCAGTTACCTCTCTCAAGATTAACTGTGGAAGAATTACAAAAAGAAAATACCAAGTAATAAAGAAAACTGAGAGAAATCCCTCAGTGAAGGGAGGGCCTTGTTTTGAACTAGTGTGTGTGTGTGTGTGTGTGTGTGTGTGTGTGTGTGTGTGTTTATGTGTGTATGTGTGAGAGAGAGAGAGAGGTGTCTTTGACTTGGGGCAGGAAGTGCCCAGGTATAGCTATGGAATGCTAAAAAAGAAAAGGAGCTCTCCAGGTTCTGATTTCTCTCCTCCTGTCTTGGAACAGCAGTGCAGCCTGTGGCTCAGGCGTTGGTAAGAGTGACTGACGCCACAGCACTAAAGATGCACTATGCTGGGGCCAGCAGCTGACATGGTGGCTAACGGCACTGGACCCCCACATGGCGGACTGCAGTTCTAGTCCCAGACCTGGTGGCTTGCTTTCTCACTTTCCCTCTCTGTCTCTTTCTGGTTAAATTAAAGATAAATAAGTAAATAAATAAATATAGTGAAACAAAATAATTCTTTTCTGATGAAAATTTAGCTATCTAATAAAGATATTCTATAAGAGTAAAACATAGAGACTTAGCTCAAAGAAGAATGTGAGAGGCCAGCAGATGGCATAGTGATTAAGGCACTGGACCCCCACATGGCCGACCACAGTTCGAGTCCTGGATTTAGTGGCTTGCTTTCCCTTTCTCTCTCTGTCTCTCTGTTGCTCTGCGGTCAAATTTTAAAAATAATAATGATGATTAATAAAGTGAAATCAAATAATTCTTTTTTTAAATAATGTGATAGTTCACATTAGCAATTTTATATATTGATTACATGTTGAAATGATAACTTTTTGGTGTATTGAGTTAAATATTATTAAAATTTTAATTCTTATTTGTTTATTTTTTTAGTTACTATAGTTTGCTATAGGGTGTATGTGCTTGCCAAGGGGAGAAAAAGAGGGAAAGTGAGAAATTACTCCCTGGAGGGAGGGATGGCCACTCCTCAATCCCTTCTCCTCCATTCTTTTCTCAGGATTTTGGGCACACACGTTCATTTCTTATCTACCTAATAATATATTTATAACAAACAAAGTTTACTCAAGACAACCGTGGTACACTGTACTGTATATTCAAGACTGGAACTTAATCAAGTCTGTGTTTAATTCCTTGCTCTGCAATTTATCCAGAGAAAATCAAAAGTCTGCCTAGGACCTGATTAGGAAGAGAGAAATAACCCATTATTGGGTGGGTATCCTCTCCAGAAAATACAGATATTTTTAATATAACATCAGGCACAGGTATATGTCCCTTCTTAGTATTTTTTTTTTTTTTGGAGAGATTTTCACGTAGGGCGCGTGCGCTTGCCAGACAGACAGAGACATAGAGACAGAAAGCGAGAAATCACCCCCCACGGGGATGGTCACGCCGCAATCCCTTCTCCTCCATTCTCCTCTTGGGATCTTGGGCACGCACGCACACGCGCCCGGCGTGAGTTTTAAACCACCGGGTCCGGGACGTGAACCGCGGTCGACTACGTGGGAGTCCAGCGACATAGCCATTACGCTAACTGCTGGTTCCCCCTTCTGAGGAAATAGAGAGACAATGGCTAGTAAGATCATTCACTTTACTCTTTTGATTCTAAGTTTGTCTCAGCAAGCAGCTTTCTGATTATACTCTGAATGCCTTTAGGAAGAAGACTTTTTTTAACTCAGAACTGTTTTAACTTTTTTTCTTTTTTTTTTTTAAGATTCAATTATTTAGGACCCTAGAACAATGGAAATTTAGAGCTGCCTAGACTCCCTAGCACCCTCTTTACTGCATTCCCAGCACCTAGTCTGTCTCTCTGCCAATTCACATAATCCTCAGCTGTTAGCAAAATCTTTCTCAAATTCCATTCTCATGAGGTCACTCCGCAGCTCCATCACCAGCTCCCTAGGTCTATTTTATTAAATCTAAAGTCACCAGCCTGGAACCCAAAGCTCCTTATCATCTGTTCCTAACACCAGTATTTGAACCAAACTCATACAGCCTCCACTCCAGGCAAGCTAATTTTCTTATAGTCCTTCGTCATTACTAGCGTCTCTCTTTCCCAGGGCCTTTGCGTCTGCCCAGCCCCCCTCCACGTAGGCAGCCAGCACAACTCAGAGTTTACCTCATCCAAGATGCATTTTCTGATTAGCCTCTATGCTTCCCACACAGCCTTGATTTTCAACCCCTTAAGGTCAGAAGGGCAGGACCAGCATATCCTCTGAGGCCAGAAAGGGAGAGTCAAAATATTAAGTGGCCAAGTCATTCAATCATCAGGTATTCCAGAAATATTTATATGTTAATATTTTATAATATGTGTGCAGGGCACTATGCTAGGTGATGGTGAGCCAAGGTCCCTGCCTTAGAGTTTATCAAATGTACACAGAGACCCCACATAACAATGTTTTGGTCAACAATGGGCCACATATATGATAGTGGTCCCATACGATTGTAATGGGCTATACCATTAGTCGAGGTGGGTAGTAGGCTATGTTATCTAGGTCTGTGTGATTGTGATGTTGGCACATGGACAAACTCTCCTAACAGTATCTTTATCAGACTGTATCCCAGTCCTTCGTGTGTGCAAAAGGTACTAGATCCTACATGGCTGACCAGGGTTTGAGGCTCTGCCCTGTCAGCTTGAAAAATACTCCTAGTGCACATTTCCAGGATACTAACAGGATGAGGAATTAGAAGAAAATGGGTTGCTGGAATGACAAGGCCAAGATGCTCACACTCTCTCACACACTCTCTCTCTGGCATGAAAACAAATTATCATACATGCTATGAATGAAAAGAGCAAGAACTTGCCAGACAGACAGAGACATAGAGACAGAAAGCGAGAAATCACCCCCCACGGGGATGGTCACGCCGCAATCCCTTCTCCTCCATTCTCCTCTTGGGATCTTGGGCACGCACGCACACGCGCCCGGCGTGAGTTTTAAACCACCGGGTCCGGGACGTGAACCGCGGTCGACTACGTGGGAGTCCAGCGACATAGCCATTACGCTAACTGCTGGTTCCCCCTTCTGAGGAAATAGAGAGACAATGGCTAGTAAGATCATTCACTTTACTCTTTTGATTCTAAGTTTGTCTCAGCAAGCAGCTTTCTGATTATACTCTGAATGCCTTTAGGAAGAAGACTTGGATAAGAATACGTCTCACGTTAAATTTGTAACTCAGAACTGTTTTAACTTTTTATCTTTTTTTTTTTTTAAGATTCAATTATTTAGGACCCTAGAACAATGGAAATTTAGAGCTGCCTAGACTCCCTAGCACCCTCTTTACTGCATTCCCAGCACCTAGTCTGTCTCTCTTCCAATTCACATAATCCTCAGCTGTTAGCAAAATCTTTCTCAAATTCCATTCTCATGAGGTCACTCCGCAGCTCCATCACCAGCTCCCTAGGTCTATTTTATTAAATCTAAAGTCACCAGCCTGGAACCCAAAGCTCCTTATCATCTGTTCCTAACACCAGTATTTGAACCAAACTCATACAGCCTCCACTCCAGGCAAGCTAATTTTCTTATAGTCCTTCGTCATTACTAGCGTCTCTCTTTCCCAGGGCCTTTGCGTCTGCCCAGCCCCCCTCCACGTAGGCAGCCAGCACAACTCAGAGTTTACCTCATCCAAGATGCATTTTCTGATTAGCCTCTATGCTTCCCACACAGCCTTGATTTTCAACCCCTTAAGGTCAGAAGGGCAGGACCAGCATATCCTCTGAGGCCAGAAAGGGAGAGTCAAAATATTAAGTGGCCAAGTCATTCAATCATCAGGTATTCCAGAAATATTTATATGTTAATATTTTATAATATGTGTGCAGGGCACTATGCTAGGTGATGGTGAGCCAAGGTCCCTGCCTTAGAGTTTATCAAATGTACACAGAGACCCCACATAACAATGTTTTGGTCAACAATGGGCCACATATATGATAGTGGTCCCATACGATTGTAATGGGCTATACCATTAGTCGAGGTGGGTAGTAGGCTATGTTATCTAGGTCTGTGTGATTGTGATGTTGGCACATGGACAAACTCTCCTAACAGTATCTTTATCAGACTGTATCCCAGTCCTTCGTGTGTGCAAAAGGTACTAGATCCTACATGGCTGACCAGGGTTTGAGGCTCTGCCCTGTCAGCTTGAAAAATACTCCTAGTGCACATTTCCAGGATACTAACAGGATGAGGAATTAGAAGAAAATGGGTTGCTGGAATGACAAGGCCAAGATGCTCACACTCTCTCACACACTCTCTCTCTGGCATGAAAACAAATTATCATACATGCTATGAATGAAAAGAGCAAGAATGCTATAAGAATAAAAGGGTGGAAACAATAACTTGGTTAGATCGGATAAAGAATATTCTGAAAGCAAGATCTTAAGGGTGAATACTGAAGGATAAGTAGAATTTACCTCATCAAAGAGTAAGGGCAAAATATTTTAGGAGGGATTAATATTTTTAAAGGCTTCCACTTTATTTAGTCAATATTCTTTAAGCATCTTCTACAAATGTGATGCTTTTCAAAGAACAACATAGAGAAATATGAGACTTACCCCTTCCCTTAGGGAGATAAGACATAGAATACAATTGTATTGGTCTGCTCAAGCTGCTATAACAAAATATCGCAGACTGGTTGGTTTGACCAAAGTTTATATTCTCACTGTTCTAGATGCTAAAAGTCCCTAATAAAGGTACCAGGAAACTGGTTTCTAATGTTACAATAAATGGAAATTAAAGGAGGCCATTGTCTGGGACCAAGGTCCTCACTAGGCCAACAGACCAGGCTAAAAGTCTAAATGGAATCACTCATATTCAAGTTCCAAGTGACCAAAGGAAAACCAAGTTATTATTAGACCCGTTGAGAAATGAAAAGAGTGATAACAGTCAAATTTCCCAAACAGCCAGTTTCCAGTGGGATGATAAGAAAGTTCTCTCTGCCTTAATCTTTTTCTTTAAAAATAAAACAAAAACAAAACAAAACAAAAAAGTCAAACATCTCAGGATATTATAATGTGGTAGTAAACCTACTCTAAGCAACCACGAAGGGACTCGAACTCTGTCTTCTGATCTGAGGTCAGATGCCTTATCCATTAGACTAAAACTTTATTTATTTATACCATGAGAGACAGAGACGGACAGACAGATGAAGTACTGCTGACAGGCCTTGCCATGCAATGATCCTCTCCACAGCCTCCCAGCTAGCCAGGATGACTGGTGCGCCTGGGCACACCTGTTGTATTCTGGTCTACATGGGACTGAACCTGGGTCCTCCATGTGTCTCCAGCATCATACATTAACTCTAATACTACCCAAACCTCTGTAGTTGCACCTGCCTTTAGTACTTAAAACAAAGAGTAACCTGATGTTAACCAATCAGTTATTTTTCTATTATTCTGTCTCCCTGCCCCTGACTTACAAGAAAAATAATTTTGAAATAGCCAGTCTGCTCAGCTTAGCTTATTTTTTCTGGTTTGTTTTTAAGTTTTTGTCATAGGGTACATGCACTTGCCAGAGGGAGACAGAGAGAGGAAAAGTGAGAAATCGTCACACACCCCCAAGGGGAATGACCATACTACAATCCCTTCTCCTCCAATCTCCTGTAAGGATTTTGGACACACACACACACACACACACACACACACACACACACACACACAGTATGATTTTCAAACCACCTTTTCTGGGGCTCAGACCGCAGTTAACCATGTGGGAGTCCACCACACCACCTGCTGGTGCCTTAGCTTATTATATTTTATGGAATAAAGTTTGTGCTGGATTCTAGAATCACAAATAAAGCCAACTAAGATTTTTAAATTTTAGTAATTTTTTTTTCACCCTGATGAGAGCTCTCTTCCTGCCATATAGGTGGTAGTCTTCTCACTGCATCCTCCCAGAGCTTCCCTTGGTGGACTTGTACAGAGAGAGATATGAAACTTTCTGGTATCTCTCTTCTGGGTATATTCAACCAAATCAGGACCACACTTTTATGACCTCATTTAGCATTAATTACTTCTTTAGAATCCCCATGTCCAAATAGAGTCACACTATCAGATGAGGGTTTCAACATATGAATTTTGGAGGAACAAAAATACTTAGTTGATGACATCAATCAATAGACAAGAAATAATAATAGGAACAAATGAGGTTTTGTTTGTTTCTTTGTTTTAATTTGCCAGAGAGCGTGTGCATTCACTGGAGAGAGAGGGAAAATGGCTCCTGTGGCAGATGGTCATAGATGCTGCAATTCCTTCTCCTCCATTTCTCCCTCCTTTGGGGATTTTAGGCATGCATGCACATGTGCACTGTGTGTCTTTCAAGCCACCGGGTTCGGGACTCCAGCCAGGCAGTCAGCCATGTGGGATCCAGCCACCTCAACCACCATCCCACCAGCTGACTCATGGATTGAGTTTATTCTCTTCATTCATTAAACAAGAATGAGTGCTCATTATGTACTAGACGCTGTACTGAGGTGTACATCGAGGAAAAAGGCCGATAGGGCTTCTGCTTTCATGGTCTTTATGAGTAAGACAGGAAGTGGATGATTAAACAAGTGTAAGAGAGGGAGAAATGGCTTCCCTCCACCCTCCTAGGTTCTTTGGCTGCGCTACAAATTAAATCAATATATAACATATTAATAAGAGAAAAGCTATTTTATCTTATTTAGTTTTGCTGTAGGGCACTTGTACTTGCCCAAGAGAGAGACAGAGGGAAAGGGAGAGAGAGAAAGGGAGAAATCACTTCCTGATGGGGATGATCACACTGCAATACCTTCTCATCCATTCTCCTCTGGGGATTTTGGGCATGCACACATACATGCCCAGTGTAATTTCGAGACACCAGTCCAGGACTTAACTGCGCAGTTGGTCATGTGGGATCCAGCCAACATAACCTCCACACTATTTGTTGGCCGAAGAAATGCCATATTGGTTTAATTTAATTAGGAAGGCATTTTAATTTAATTCATGCATGCAATTAATTAGGTGCATATGTATGTGAGTTCCACCAAACATGAAACTCAAAGAAAGGCCAGATAATTGAAGCTTATATAGTGTCCCAAGCTACAGAAAGGATTAGAGACCTGGAACTTCTGGGGAAGGTGGTGATAACTTATGGGGGGCAGTGAGAGAAGGAGATGTATAATAAACAGTTTGTCTTGTTATGTAGATTAAAAGTCTCTGGTGAGCTTTCAGATAGCTGAACACAGGGAGGTTCCTGGAGGGCGAGAGTTCCAGAGAAGGCACTGAAGCTCCACGGCCCTTCTGACACACCTTGCCTTATGCATTTCTTCATTTGTATCCTTTAAGATACCTTTATGATAAATTAACAAACATAAGTAAAAAATAAAGTCTCAGGTAATAAAAGTTGTCTTCAAGTAAGCAGAGTTCTTCCTGATATGGGCATTTTCACTGATGTATAGTTCCTCAGAGCTACCCTGGCTTCTGCAGTTTCTCAGAATAGCTAGCTCAAAATATGCCATAGAAGTGTATTTTGGAATGGCAGATTCTGGTCTCCTACAGTCATCTTTTGGTTTGTTATGTCCAAACACAAGTAATTACAAACAATGGGTGATGGGAAGTAGCACTAAAGCAGCAGCAGAGACAGCCCACCTATTCCAGTGGGCCAGAGAAGGCCCTCAAGAAGGATAACTGGGGGGGAGGGGCGGCAGGTGGTGTGGTCGATAAAGGCACTGAACTCCCACATGGCCGACCATGGTTCGAGTCTTGGATCTGGTGGCTTGCTTTCTCAATTTCCTTCTCTCAATCTCTCTCTCTCTCTGTGTCTTTCTGGTCTAATAAAAAAAATAAAGTGAATGAATAAATAAAATTAAATAATTCTTTAAAAAAAAAAAAGAAGTATAATTGGAGGCTAAGCAGAGGTAGCCTGGTGAAGAGGGTCAAGATGTTCCACACAGCTGGTACATGTCTAAAGGGAAAATAAGATTGAATGAAGGGGAAATAAGGCTGAATGAGAACCAGACTTTAGAGCAGCTTGTAAGACAAGTTAAGGTAGGGCTGGACGGTGGTGCAGCAGTAAAACTCAATGCTCTTAGAGACAGACTCACATGGGAAATTTGACAGTTCAAGTCCCAAGACCTCCCTAAATCCTCCAGGCACTCTTGCATCAGTGATCCAGGCTGGGTAAAGCTGGGAGTGGAACACATGGTCAAGACTTCCCAGGATGCTCTATCTCTGTTCTCTTTCTCCTCTCTCTGTGTTTCTCTCTCACTCATGGAATACATGAATTAACTTTAAAAAAAAGAGTTTGACAATCCATGAGGGCCATGGGAAATGCTGAGTTCGGGTGAGGGCTGGATATAGAGGAATTGTGTTATGATCATATTTATTTTGGAGGTAAGACTAGAGGCAGGGAGAAACATGAAGGTATGATTAGAAGGTAAAATTGGTGAGTCTCTGTGACAAGATGTAGGGGGTCAAGATATGCACCCCAAATACACATCTTTGTCAAACTGGTTGAGTTAAAGACACTTGCAAAACAACAGATGCAAGGGAATGCTGATTTTCCTTTTTTCCCCCATTTTTAAAATTTTATATTTTCTTTCTTTTTTTTTTTTTTTTTTTGAGAGGTTTTTGCTATAGGGTGCGTGTGCTCGCCAGACAGAGAGACAGAGAGACAGAAAGTGAGAAATCACCCCCCGGGGGGGATGGCCACGCCGCAATCCCTTCTCCTCCATTCTCCTCTCGGGATCTTGGGCACACACGCACAAGCGCCCAGCATGAGTTTTAAGCCACTGGGTTCAGGACACGAACCGCAGTCAACTATGTGGGAGTCCAGCGACATAGCCATTACGCTAACTGCTGGTCCCAAAATTTTATATTTTCTTATTTACATTTCCTTGTCATAAATCTTTATGGTATACAATGTGGTTTTGAAAGCATGCATGCAGTGTGATAATCAAATCAAAGATATCACTATATAAGTCATTTTCAACAAAAAGCCGCACATTCTGGTGTCTGTTAAATATTTTTCTGAGCCCCTTCCAGCCACCCTCCGTTATCCGCCCCCTCCCATACAGTATCTTGTATCTACACTTGCCCTCCCTACTGTTGTGTCTTTCAGTCTTTCAATTTCTGCCACACAGTGCAGGCATATGGTATATACTGAGCAGGGATCTTGTCCTTTTCTTTTTTCTTTTTTTGGAGAGGTTTTCGCTACAGGGCATGTGCGCTAGCCAGACAGACAGAGAGAGACAGACAGAAAGCGAGAAATCACCCCCCAGGAGGGATGGTCACACCGCAATCCCTTCTCCTCCATTCTCCTCTCGGGATCTTGGCCATGCATGCACACGCGCCCGGCATGAGTTTTAAGCCACGGGTCCGGGACATGAACCACAGTCGACTACGTGGGAGTCCAGCGACATAGCCATTATGCTAACTGCTGGTTCCCTTGTCCTTTTCTTTTCTTAAAGAATTATTTTATTTAACTTTATTTATTTATTTATTTATTCATTTATTTTTATTTGACCAGAAAGGGACACAGTGAGAGAGAGAGGAAGTGAGAAACTAAGCTGCTAGGTCCAAGACTCAAACCACAGAAGGCCATGTGATGCCCATAATGGTTACATCACTAGATTCCCATGTAGTCGACTGCAGTTTGAGTCTCAGACTCAGTGACTTAAAACTCACACCAGGCATGTGGGCATGCGGGCCCAAGATCCCTGGAGGAGAACAGAGAAAAAGGGATCACAGGATGATCATTCTTCGACGGTGTGTGTGGGGGGTGATTTCTTGCTTTCTCTCTCTCTCTCTCTCTCTCTCTGGTGAACATACATGCCCTTATAGCAAAAATCTCTCTTAGATGGGACCAGCAGTTAGCGTAATGACTATGTCATAGTCAACCACAGTTCGAGTCCTGGACCCGGTGGCTTAAATTCATGCTGGGCATGTGTGTGTGCATGCCCAAGATCCCAAAAGGAGAATGGAGAAGAAGGCTTGAATGGACTTTCTGTCTCTCTGTCTCTCTCTGTCTGGCAAGCATACGCGCCCTATAGCAAAATCCTCTCAAAAAAAAAAAAAAAAGAGAGAGAAAGAGAGAGAAAAGTCTTTAAAAAAAAATAAAAAACTCTCTTAGAAAAAAAAAAAAAAAAAGAGTTGGGGACCAGTACGTGGCATGGAAGTTAAGGTGTTGAATCCCACAGCTGATTGTGTGGCTCAAGTCCTGGACCAGCAGCTTGAAAAACTTGCAGGTCATGTGTGTGTGGATGCCCAAAGTCCTGAGAGGAGAATGGAGAAAAAGGGATTATGGTATGATCATTCCCCTGAGGGAGAAGTTCTCTCTCTCTCTCTCTCTCTCTCTCTCTTCCAAGCACATACACCCTGTAACAAACCTGGAAAAAAAAAAAAGAGGGCCCAGCTGTGGTACTGCACACTAGTTAACGCTGCTATTCAGCAAGTTGAGGCCCCATGGCAGGCTAGTGTTCAATTCTAGGCCTATCCTTTAAAAACTAAGGTACAATGGCATGCATCTGTAGTCCCAGATACTGGGGAGGCTGAAGAAGGATTGTGACACAGTGAGACCCTGAAAAGGTCCCCAGTTCAAGCCCAGAGACACATCCCCCATACACACAGCACATGCTTATCCGTGATCCAGAGATAGCTAAAAGCTAGGGGTGAACTGTAGCATCAAGATCCCGTTGGGAATTCTCTCTCTCTCTCTCTGTCATGGAAGAAATAAATAAAAATAAACTTTAAAAAATAGAAGTTTCTGGGACCAGCAGATGGCATGTTTATGTCACTGAACTCCCATGTAGTTGACCACAGTATGAGTCTCACAGCAACTTAAAACTCATGCCAGACATGTGTGCATGCATGCCCAAGATCTCAAGAGGAGAATGAAGGAGAAGGGATTGTGGTGTGGTCATTCCCCCCCCGGGGGGTGTGATTTCTCATTGTCTGTCTCTCTGTCTATCTCTCTGCCTCTCTGGTGGGCACACGTGCCCTATAACAAAAATCTGTCTTAAAAAAAAAAAAGATGGGGACCACAGTGGCATGGTAATTGAGGGTACTGGACTCCAATATGGCCGACCGCAGTTCAACTCCCAGACCTGACAGCTTGCTTTCTCTCTCTCTCTCTCTCTCCCTCCTGCTCTAGCTCTGTCCCTCTCTGGTCAAATTTAAATAAGTAAATAAATAAATAAAGTTAAATAAAATAATTATTTTAAAAAATAGTGATGTCTTAGATTGGTATAGGAAATATTTCAAGTGTGAAGAATAAGGGGCTCCATTCCGACAAAGTACTGTTATAGAGATGTCCAGCTGGCAGTTTAGGCTGGAGCTCTAATATGTCGTCTGGCTGGAGATAAACATATTTGGAACAATCCATAGACAAGAAACTGACACCAAAAGAATGAGTGGGTTTGCCTAGAAAGAATGTGTACGGTGAGAAGGCCTAGAACAGAACCCTACAGCACGCTGATGTTAAGAGCGTGGGCAGAGGGACTGCCAAGGGAACAAAGCGACAGGAGGAAAACCAGAAGACTGCATCATTGGGAGAAGCCAATGAAAGGGGATCAACTGAGCAGTGGAGAAGAGGGTGTTTCGAGGACAAGCAAGATGAGGAGGACATAAGGCTGCATCCAACAGAGGCAAAATGAAGGATGTTGACAAGGAGGACTGAAGGAATTCAGAAGACGAACATCCTTACTCTGTTTATGTTTCAGAACCTACACCTTGCCAATGATACCACAGTTAGCTTTTTGAATAGTTCTCTGAATAATCCTATGCTTTGGATAATGGTTTCTCCTCTGAATGTTCATGTTCTAGAAACTTAGTCCCCAGTGTAATGACGTTGGGACGTGGTAATACTGTTAAGAGGTGAGGTCGGGGCCAGCAGGTGGTAATAGTGGTTAATGTGCTGGACTCCCGCATGTCCAACCATGATTCAAGTCTCAGACCTGAAGGCTTGAAACTCACACTGGGCTCATGAGAGTGTGTGACCAAAATCCCTAGAGGAAAATCACCGCCAGGGGGTGATTTCTCACTTTCTCTCTATCTCTCTGTCTCTCTGGTGAGTGCACGCACCCTATAGCAAAAATCTCTCCTAAAAAAAAAAAAAAAAAAGTAAAGTCTAATAGACAGTGCTTAGAATATGGAGGCACAGCTTCCCAAGAACTGATTACTGCTGTGTCTTGAGAGGGGGAGTTAGTTCTTGCTCCCATGAGAAGGGGTAAGTTCTTGTGAAAGCAGGTTGTTACATAAGATGGCTGCCCACAGGTCACTATCTCTCTGTGTATGTCTGTCTTCCTTCCTGCTTCTGTCTGCTGGATTATGAAATGGCTCCAGACGCTGGCCTGATGCCAGCCCCATGCCTTTGGACTTTCCAGCTGCCAGAATCATAAGCCAAATAAACCTCTCTTCTTTACAAATCATCCAGTCTCAGGTGTTTTTGTTTAGCAATACAACAGATGGATGCCAGCCTCCAAATCTCACTGAATATGAAACAAACCAAGAAACAGAAGAAATAATTTGCCATTTTTGGAAGAATTCTTATAATGAAACCCAACTCCACTCACAGCAAGACATATTGGATAAAGGATAACAGCAGGGTGCCCAAGTGGTTGTGGGATGGTGAGTTTAAGTAGGTCATTCAGGAGCAGAGAAGGAAGTTAAAATGCTCTAAAACACTCCATCAAAGCACTTCAATATGATCTTACTGTGGATGAGTAGAAAATGGCAACATATACATTAGTCTGCTAAACAGCGGCAAAAAAAAAAAACAAAAACAACAACAACAAAAACACAACCAAAGAAAATATTTTTTAGAGAAGCAAAAAAAAAAAAAAAAAAAAAAAAGGCTTTAGGCAAATTCCAAGTTTAGGAGCAGAGTGCAAGGCTCACAGACTCTTTTAATGCCAACTTTAGATACATATTTTCACACAAAAAATTATTATTTTTATGTATCCTCTGTGGTGAGATTCTACATTTAGGTTTACAAAAATTCACCACACAAGACCTCAGTTGGCAGCATGTTGTGTAAAAAAAGAGCTGAGTTTGCAAAATGGTCACAAGTTCAGCGTGAGCAAATAATGTCACATGCTGCTAAAAAATGTAAATACAACTTTAGTCTACCTTAAGAGTATCCAGATAATAATAATCGTCTGCATTCTGAATTGATCAGAACAAATCTAGAGCACTGTATTCAGCTGAAAGGGACAAATCGTAAAAGTAATGACTCTTACCCAACCCCTTCCTTCCATTCTCACACTACCAGATTCTCTAATCTCATACCTGGTGTGGTAGAAGGTCCAACAATCCCTCCCACTGCACATGCCTTCTGCAGTGTCACTTTGTCATTCCT
>NW_006160144.1:815044-831438 GCF_000334495.1 Tupaia belangeri chinensis
TATCAAAAGGTAGAGCCTAGGATTGGTCCCATATCCTAATGGTTAAGGGAGCCAGACCCCACATCAGCAACAGCAGTTCAATTCCTGGCCCTGGAGGCTTGAAAGATACATGGGGAGCATGTCCCAAATCCTGACAGGATGGAGAAAAAGGATTGTGAAGTGATTACTTCCCACTGGTGGGGATGGGGAGGAGTGCTTTCTCTCTACCCCTCTGTCTCTCACTCTCTCTGGTGAATACACATTTCCTCTGCCATTAAAAAAAAAAAGAAAGAAAAGATGGAGTCTACTTCTCCTTGTGAATCCAGGCTGGCCATGGATTTAGCCAAGAAAAGAGAGAGTTTGACTTACAGGCCTGGGCCATAAAGGGCCTCAGAGCTTCCATTTTCACCCACTTGGTTGTCAGTCACCAAGCCAAGAATCTGGAGCTAGACAAGTGGTGAGAGGCCAATGTGAAGAGAGAGGTCACTGAAGGGGCCTCCAACATCTGGCACCACACATGTGAGTGAAGCCGTTATGGATGCACCAGCCCTAGTCAAGACAATGATGGTAATGTTCTTTTTTTTTTTTTTTTTTTAGAGGTTTCGCTCGTGATTACACTGAGGTTTGCATGTGCATGCACTCACCAGAAATGCAGGGAGAGCAAAAGAGACAGAAAGCAAGAAATCACTCCCAGGGGGGTGGCCATGCCGCAATCCCTTCTCCTCCATTCTCCTCTCAGCAGGATCTTGGGGACACACGTGCACACACACCCGGTGTGAGTTTGAGCCACTGAGTCCAGGACTCAAACTGTGGTCGACTACATGGGAGTTCAGCAACATAGCCATTATACCAACCGCTGGTCCCATGGTAATGTTCTTTATCTGTGACTGTCCAATATACTAATCACTAGCCACATATGTCTATTGAGTACTTGCAATGTGACAAGGGAATCTGAAGAACTGCATTTTTAATTTCGTTTGATTTTTTAAGACATATGTTCACACATCTTTTATTTTAAAAAATATTTATTTATTTAATTCCATTTGTTATTGTTTGTTTTTCACTTGACCAGACAGAGAGAAAGGGAAAGCAAGAAAGCAAACTGCCAGGTCCAGGACTCAAACCACAGTTGGTCATGTGAGAATGCAGTGCCTTTAACCACCATGCAACCTGCCAGCCCCAATTTCATTTGATTTTAACAAATTAAACTTTAGATAGTGGCTACTATGCAGGCCCACATAGAAGTCTATCCACTCTAATTTGCTCAGCGTAACCCTAGAAAAGGAAAAGGGCTCAGTGGCCCGGCTGTGATGGTGCAAGCTGGAGAGTACCACATGGTCAGTTAGGTTGGGCTGGATGCCTTGGGCCTGGCACAGGCTGAGTGCAGCACTGCAGGCCTGTATCACTAGCTAATTGGGAGGCTGGGGCAGGAAGACTGCAACGTGGGGTGAAATCCCATCAAAAGTATGGCTCTCTGGCCAGCTCCATAGTGCAGAAGAATGCATTGCTCAAGAGAAGCTGGCTCCCCAGCAGGTGGTGTAATGATTAAAGCACTAGATTCCCATGTGGCAGACTGCAGCTCGAGTCCCAGACCTAGTAGCTTGAAACTCATGCCAGGTATGAGTACGTGTGTGTCCAAAATCCCTAAAGGAAAATGGAGGGGAATGGATGGTGGCGTGAAAATTCCCCCTAGGGTGTGATTACTCACCTGTATCTCTGTCACTCCCGGGAGCTCACACACCCTATAGCAAAAATCTCTAAAAAAAAAAAAAAAAAAGAGAGAGAGAGAGAAGAGAGAGAGAGAAGTCACCCACGTGGTGACTGGGGTTCAAATCCTCAGCCCAGTCAGCACGGACTGAAAAGTATGTTGTGCATGTGCACAAGTGCCCAGGATTCAATGAGCTAGAGGGCTGGAGGAAGAGGATTGCAGTGACTAGACCCCATGGGGGTTGTTGGTGGTGCTCATTTCTCTCTTTCTGTCTCTCTTTCTCACTCACATGTATGCATGCACATGTTCTTTCATGAATTAAGAAAAAATACCACACACACACACACACAAAGTAAATAAATAACCATAACAGGGCAGCCAAAAATCACCTTAGCACCTACCCTTGAAGGGACTTTAATACATTAGCAGTGACTAGAAGTAACTAGTGAAGAGCGATGTAGTTCAGTCAGCTGGTATTCAAGAAAAAAAAATTTCCTTCCAACATTACCCCAGTGAAGGGAGTGGCCCATTCTAACTTGATTTCATCTACACAAAATGTAGAAACCAGAAAAAGAGATTTCCACATGATGGAATATATCGTGTGTCTCACTTCTAGCCTAGAGAAGTCTTGACCAGAAAATTAATCTTCAAAACTGTTTTCCTTATCTACTGAATTTTGTTTATATTTTAATAGTTCCTGGATTCACTTTTTTCTAAAGGAGATTTGAGAGTCTACTATGGATGTGTCACACAGTCACATATGTTAATGTATCTAATTGTAATCTTTTTTTTTTTTAAACTAAGAGAACAAGCTTGGTTGTGATCTGCTGAAGGACCTATAACTATTGAGTGCCAGAGATAAAATTCTAAACCAGGTCTCTGGATTTCCAACTCCCTATTCCCTCTTTCCAATGCCTCTGTTATAAAAAATAAAAATTTCCAGTGGCAAGGTGGTAGCAAAGCAACCAGGCTGAGCCACATGGGAATAAGAGTGTCCAGGTGCCCATGATCCTGGGCTGGCTGAGGCTGGGGGTGGCTTACAGAGTGAAGACCCTTTGGGGAGTACCTGTCTCCCTCTCCCTTTCTTACTCACATAAGAGAGAAATAAACTTTAAATAAAGTTCTGGTTGCCTTTTAAAATTTTCCATTTTCTGGTCACTTAAATATTTCCAATTAATGCCTTTATTCTTACCAGAGTGAAGTCACCTCTCTTCCCTTCACTTACACTCTTCTCTTCTAGTTCTATACACATCCTTCAAAACTCAGTTTAAATCTTTTTTCCTCCATGAAACCTTCCTCATCTTAAACCCAATTCATCTCTCACTCCTCTGAATTTTTACATCATTTATAAAGGGCATCACCTAACGTGGCACTCTTTGTTACCTTGCTTTCTTCTTATGTGCTTCGTAATCTCTTTGAGAGAGCCATCCTGTATCTTTGGGGAGTGGCAATCCTCCCGTTTCCCCCATCCCTACCTCCCCTCCCCGGAGCCGTGAGTAGGTAATTCAGGAATGGTTGCAAGATCTAAACAAAACAAATACACTTCTTGATTAATTAAAGTCAGCCCCAAACTCTTGCTTCATCTACCGCACACCAATTAATCCGATTTTAGTATATGTGCTGCCGAAGCGAGCACTACCAATTAATCCGGAAGGACTGAATGGCAAATGGAATCGTTTAAGCTCCGCCACGTAACTCTCCCCGCCCGCCCCGCCGCGCCACGCCCACCCTGCTGCTTGCCGATTGGGCGTGGCCCAGCCTGGCGGCCGCTTGGGCGGAGCAAAAGGAGTGTGGGCGTGGCTGAGAAGAGGAACCTCTGGTCTGGGTCAGACTCGGTAATTTCCGGTAGTACTCGACAATTTCCGGCAACGGTCTCCTCCTCCGCCGACTTACCTCGGGTATTTCCGGTCTCTTTCGAACTTTTCCGTCAGGCTCCCGCTCCGATTTCTTCACTTCGGGCATTTCCGTGTCCCGCTCGTAAGTAGTCGGCTATCGCTCGGCCTCCCCCATCCCCCGGTAACGGTCGCTGGTGAGTTTAAATGAGCCGGGGCTGGCCGGGCCGGAGCCGCTACGGGGGGTGCCTGAGGCACTGCAGAAAGTGGGCCTGAGCCTCAAGGATGACGGTGCTGCAGGAACCCGTTCAGGTAATGAAAACCACCTTCACTGGGGCTTGGCTCGCAGCCGCGGTCGGGAAGCGGCGTTTGGCCAGTCCGCGGCCTGGTGCGGCCTAGGCCCGGCTGCTTCTCCCGCCTCCTCGGGAGCTGGGTCCTGCCTCTCTTTCCTCAGTCCGGAGGCCTTATCCGACGCCTAAGCCGTGTTACCTCGGGCCTACGTTACCTCCAGCTCTAGTGTGAACCGGCCTGGGCGGTAATACTCCTTTCCGGTCGGAGCCGACGTCCAGCCAGCCCCTGCTGTCAGTCTAGGGGCCTGGCGTGGCCGGGGATGAGACCTGGGGCCGAAAACGCGCCCCAGGTGCTCCCTTGCCTAGAGGATGATCAAGAAGCACGTTTGATCGGAGCTTGTACTATCTTCATAACGGTGGGGCAAGTTTGCGAGGTTTTTCTGTTTTGTTTTTTTGTGTGTGTGTGAGAGGGTGGAGGGAGGGCAGGATACGTATTTTTAATACTAATTTCTGTTTGAGTGACCGTCTTCCTAGCCCACGTTGCCTTTCTCACTCAGTGGATTTCCCACTGGACAGAGATAATCTGAGAAGAAAACTCCAAGGCCCAGTGCTGAGGTGCAAGCACCTGTACAAGAGGAGGAGGTGGAAAGCACAGAGAAGGGTTTTTCCATGGCTTGTGATAAGGGTCAGGAGTATTTTATTGTGCATGTTTATAAGGCATTTAGGAAATGAAAGTCAAATAATGGTTCCTCCATCCATTTCCCTGACGGTAGATATGCTTTGTCCAAAGCTATGCTTTGGTGCTCTGTTGACATCGAAGAAACCCTCCTGGAGTTTAAGTGTGTGATGATGCAGTGCCAAGTCATTTTCCCCCTTGCCATCTGAAAAAATTGAGTCTTTTGTCCCTTGTGATGAACCAAGTCTGGGAGACTTTCATCTCACCAGATGATATTTGGCTTGATCAGAAGAGTTGACCTCTATCAACCATTGTCATTGAGTCATGGACTTTATTTTGAAGTTATAAAGTAAAAATTTTAGAAATGTCTTTGTGTTGCCCTTAATTAGGCCTGTGACATGTAGCAACGTTGTAATACATCACTACTTCCAGATTTCCTTAACATTTCTTCACAGCATGAAGTATTCATTTCCCTAGTTTGACTGCTTCTTCAGCTCTTAATATATAGCAGCCATTAGTGTCTGAATTAATAGAACATAGCACTCTGTCTTAGGAAACTTACCTGTTTGCAAGTTGTATCAGTTTTTACTAAACTATTTCTTTCTATCCAAATTCCTCCTACTGCTGTAGTGTCCCTTTTAAGATTTTTGGGGGAGGCCTAACATGAAATCAGATGGATAAACACATTACTCAAATTGTTTAATTTCTATTTTCTATTCTTGAAATTTTGTCTTAATAATAATTCATTTGTCTTCTTTGGCCCCAAAAGGCTTCTAAAAGTGATAGACTTCTAAAAGTGATAAACTAACCACTGTGTAATAACTTCAACCTGTATGAAAGCATGGAAAATAAGTATGCGATCTATTTCTAGATAGCACCTATCAGGCTTTCTAGTTTTCCTTAAACTCTTAGCAGTAATACATTTTTACATTGTTAAGGCTTAAAAATCAATTTTTTTTACATTAGCTTTTGTTCATTAATTTTGGGGTGGTGATAAGTTTTAGAATATGACTAGGTGAGAATTTGGGTTGTAATTTATAATATAAGAAGCAGCTATTCAGGAAGGGATCTGGAGAGTGGGAGGAATAAGCAGCCTTGGCTCTAATGGTGAAGATCAACTGATCAGAGATAGTGCTGAAAATGGGAAAGAATAAGTAAGGAAGAGATTAAAAATAGGACAAATAAATAAGATACCACCTTTAATTCATTTTTTTTTAACTAAGATGACAGGTTTATATGTGTTTAGATGGAATGAGAGCAAGTTTGAGAATTATTTCCTTTCTTGGAATGCCGCAGGGTTTGTGGTATTACTTGCATAGGAAAAAGTTGACAGAAAATATGACAACTGTTTTCTGTTTTTGTTTTTTTTTTCCTCTGAAAAATTTTAACATTAACCAGCCTAATACAGTATATATGCCTAAATATACACTCCTCCCCGAATTACCTCTCACAGGAAAATATTGCTTTGTAGTTGAGTCCTTACAAAAGCCTTTCATCAGGCAGAAGTTCTGTCAGTTATTTTATTTATAATAGTAACTGTTGTGGGTGGAGGGGTCACCTGGTGGTGTGGTGGTTAAGGTGACCGGATTCCACATAGCTAATGGTATGATTTGAGTCTTGGACCTCGAGGTTTGAAAAACATGTCAGGTAGATGTACATGCCCAAAATCCTGAGCAGAGAATGAAGGAGAAGAGATTGTGATGTGGCCATACCCCGTGAGTTTTTTCTCTCTTTTTCTCTCTCCCCAGTGAGCACACGTGCCCTATAGCAAATTTTAAAAATGTGTAGGTCCTAGCCTAAATGACTTAAATCAGTGATTATTTGAATGTTTATAAAAGTCACCTGATGAAACTGGCTTTTACAAAGGGAAAGATATTTTGTATAGATTTCTCAATTATTTCTGAGGTAAGACTTTACAATTAGAAGTGTTGGATCAAGTTGTGAATAGGAGTTTTGGAAACCTTTTTATTAAACACTATAAAAAATGGATACTATATATGTAAAAATGTTTTTGAGATCATTAGGTAGTGAAGAAGTACATTTGGCTTAGTATCAATAAGATGTCCAGGGACAGCATCTAACATAGTTTCAAAGAGTACCATATTTTGGGGTCAGCCAGTGGCATGGTTAAGGTGGCTGGATCCCACATAACTGACTATGAAGTTTGAGTCCTGGACCTGGCATCTTGAAAAAACCCACCAGGCATGTGCGCATGTCTGCCCAAAAGGAGAAACGGAGAAAGGACTGTGGCCTGGCCATCTCCTTTTGGGGGGTAATTTCTCATTCCCCTGCCATGTCTCTGTCTCTCCTAATGAGCACACACACCATATAGCTTTATATATAGATATATATTATATCTGTATATTAAGGTTTTTGCCATATGGCATGTGCACTCGCTGGAGAGAGACAGGAAAAATGAGAAATCACTCCCAAGGGGGATGGCCAGGCCACATCTATTGTCCTCCTTTCTCCCCTCAGGATTTTGGGTGCCCACACACATGTGTCTTGCATGATTTTCAAGCCATTGGGTCCAGGACTTCAGAACCACAGTTGGCCATGTGGGAATCTAGTGCCTTAACCACGATGCCCTCTGTTGGCCCCCATAGTAAACTAAAAAAAAAAAAAAAAAAAAAGTACCTTATTTTAGCTACCATATGAGAAATGCAATGGAGGAGAGGGACAAGTATAAAAACAATAGTCTTAAAGATAAAGGAAGTCTAGCCTAAAGTAGTAACTGTGGATTAGGAAAGAAATAGATAAATTTTAGAGGTGTTTTATAAGCAGAAATTCAAGAAATATTTGGGAGGTAGAACTAATGGGACATGGAAATTGCTTGGATGTGGGAAGGGGGATAGTCAAGAATGGCTGCCTGGATTTCATTTTGGTGATGCAATTTAAGAGATAGAGAATCCTTTGGAGGAGAGGGACAGATGTGAAAAAAGGCAACTAAGAAATCCTGTTGTGAACAAATTTAAATTGGAGACATTCGTGAGTCCACCAAATAAGGTTTAACTCTTAATTTTTTGAGATATTTTTGCTATAGGCTGTATTTGCTCGCCAGAGAGACAGACAGAAAGTAAGAAATCAAAAAGCCCCCCCCCCCCCAAGGGAGAATGGCCACACCACAGTCCCTTCTCCATTTTCCTGTGAGGATTTTGAGCACACATGCACATCTGCCCAGTGTGAGTTTTTTCTTTTCTTTCTTTTTTTTTTTTCCTGAGGTTTTTGCTATAGGGCACGTGTGCTCGCCAGAAAGACAGAGAGAAACAGAAAGACAGAAAGCAAGAAATCACCTCCCCAGAGGGGATGGCCACACCTCTATCCCTTCTTCTCCATTCTCCTTTTGGGATCTTGAGCACACACACACATGCTCCTGGCATGAGTTTAAGCCACCGGGTCCAGGAGTTGAACCATGGTCGACTACATGGGAGTTCAGTGACATAGCCATACGCCAACTGCTGATTCCCTGACATGAGTTTTAGACCACTGGGTCCGGGACTCGAACTCTGTCAACTGTATGGGAGTCCAGCCATGTAATTATGCTGTCTGCTGGTCCCTTTATAACTCCTATTTTTTGGAGGCTTTAGTCTTTTTGGGAAGATGAATACAGTAAAAATTGGATAATGCTGCAAGTCAGTAGCTATTTGATTGAGTACATAATAATAAATTTAGGAAAGAGATCCTTGCAGTCCAGAAAAATGGGAAAGCCTTCTTGAAGGAGTAGAATGTAGAGCCTTAGAAGATAAAAGGTCAAACTGATGAGAAGAGAAGAGAAGAGAAGAGAAGAGAAGAGAAGAGAAGAGAAGATAAGATTCTTGGAATGGAATGGCATGAGCAAAAGCCTGACGTCAAGGATATTTAGGAAAAAGAGAACAGTAAAATATTATAGCCCTGGCTAGAATGGGAATGGAGACCAGAAAAAGGTGCATTTTTTTTTTTTGTAATTGGATAGAATCATACTATAGTGGATTTTTAAAAAGAATTATTTATTTAATTGTGATTTATTATTGTTGTTTTTAATTTGCTGTAGGGCACATGTGCTCACTAGAGAGAGAGACACAGAGAGAGACAAAGAGGGAGAGAAAGTTAGAAAGCAAGTACCAGGCCAGGACTCAAACTGAAGTTAGTCATGTGGGAGTCCAGTACCTTAACCACCAATCCACCTGGCAGCCCCAGTGGATTTAAACAGCTAGAGTGAGAAGTTTAGATTTGAGATATTTGTAGTGTGGGAGCCAGCAGTTAACGTAATGGCTATGTCGCTGGACTCCCATGTAGTCGACCGCGGTTCACATCCCGGACCCGGTGGCTTAAAACTCACGCCGGGCACGTGTGCATGCGTGCCCAAGATCCCGAGAGGAGAATGGAGGAGAAGGGATTGCAGCATGACCATCCCCTCTGGGGGGTGATTTCTCGCTTTCTGTCTCTATGTCTGTCTCTGTCTGTCTGTCTGGCGAGCGCACGCGCCCTATAGCAAAAACCTCTCAAAAAAAAAAAAAGATATTTGTAGTGAATAGCCATTATATAAGCAAAAGAGTTTTTAAGCAAAATAATTATGTAATGAAAGAACCTCTTTGGGAATATTAATCTAATGTTATTGGAAAGGAGAGAAGGACAAGAGTTAAAAGAGACATAAAAAACTAATAGGATAATCCAGCTATGTGAGAGTGTAGAACAGGATTTTTTTCTTTATTCATGATAGATTATGTGCATATGCACATGGAATTGAGTGTCAGAGGACTTTCCACAGGGTCTGGTTACACCATGATCTCCTCTTCCAGGCCTTTAGTTCGTGGGATCCTGGATTCTAGGCACTTGTGGATGCATGTTTCAGGTGGACCAGGTGGGAATTTGAACCAGTGTCTCACATGTGGAGTACAGCTTCTCTTGAGCAGTACATTACCATTGGGCCGTGGAACTGACTCTCGAACAAAGTTTCTTGATCTTGACACTATTGACATTTTGGGCAAGCCAATACTTTGTTGTGGGGGGCTGTCTGCTGTGTATTACAGAGTTTTGGGGACCCCTGGCTTCTACCCATTAGATACCCCCCTCCATTTATAACAACCAAAAATGCCCCCCAGACATTTCTAAATGTGAGTGGGGGAAAAGTGTATGAAATTGCCCCGATTGAGAACCAATGATGTAAACCTGACCCAAATTAGAGTTCTAGAAATTAGATATAAGATATAATGTGAAATCCTACATTGCTTTTCACTTGCTCTCTCTCACCCTCCCTTCCTCATCCTCCCCCTCCCTTATAAAACCTTCATATGTTGTCTGAAGCTTTATTATCCATTTTTTAGACCATAAAGGTCTGAAAAAGGATCGCTATTTCCTTTTCTGATAGGAGCAGAACAGAAGGGCTAGCCCTATAGTGCAGCAGTTAGGAACTACTCTTTGGGAGCCAGATCCTTCATATCCCAACCCAGCAGCTTGAAAAATATGCCAGGGGTGTGTGTGGGTATGGGTGGCTGCGCATGTGCACACACCTGCCTCCAGAATCGGGATGGAAAGGAGTAATGGAGGAAAAAGGGTTGTAGCGATGACCACACCCCCTTGGAGGGTTCTCACTCTCACTGTAACTCTCTGAGGGGGAACACTCATGCCTTTGGCAAAAAAAACAACAAAGCAAGAACAAAACAAACAAAATAGAATTTATGGTGGTCACATTTAAGTCTGAGTACAATATTTAAGGTTTGTTTGTATTTTAAGTAAGAGTCCATGTTTAGAGTTCTTCACCAGCAGATGGTATAGTGAGTATGTTGCTGGACTCCCATGTAGTCAACCATGGTTCAAGTCCTAGACCCGGTGGCTTAAACCTCACACCAGATGCGTATGCATGTGCGCCCAGAATCTCTAGAGGAGAAGGGATTGTGGTGTGGCCATTCCCCGGGTGGTGATTTCTCGCTTTCTGTCTCTCTGTTTCTCTCTGTCTCTCCATTGAGTGCCCTATAGCAAAAATCTCTCCAAAAAGAAAAAAGAATAAACTGGTGGGATTAGCAGATGATAATGGTTATGTCGCTGGACTCCCATGTGTCCAACCACAGTTCAAATCCCAGACCTGGAGGCTTGAAACTCAGCACTGAGCGCATGTGTATGCATACCTAAGAAGAGATTGCGAAGGGGCGGGAAATGGCCATGAGGGGTGATTTCTTGCTTTCTGTTTCTCTGGCAAGCACACGTGCCCTATAGCAAAAATCTCTCAAGAAAAAAAAAAAAAAGAAGAAGAAAAAAAAAATAGCTAGCAAGTTAGGAATTTTGCAACTTCACATGGTTGATTTGTCTTTTATACTAAAGCAACCAGAAACTAATCCATTAATTTAAAAATCAGTGTGATTTCAGCCATTTTTAGGCAGAGAGGGAAAGCATGTTGGTCTATTTGATTTCATAACTTTATTTTAGCAGCCTCTCATGCATCTTATTTTAAGTTGTGGAAATCTAGAGGTGATGGATTGAATGCCATTCTTTTAGGGGAAGGCTCTTATCATCACGTGGACAGAGGGAGATGAGTAACTTAGACTGATTTTAGCTCTGCTCATACTCAGCTACTGATCTGTAGTGCCTTAGAGAATAACTTATTCTCTACTTCATCACCACATAAGAGACACCATCACTCAGGAACTTAGACGATTGAGCAATGGGGATGGAAGTTCTTTGTAGGGTTCTTTAAATGGCAAGCTTTACTTCTAGTATTTATGTACATTTGGGTTGACTGAGCTTACTATTTCTTTCTAATGCTTTTAAGAAGTGGTGATAAATCGGGGCCAGCAGGTGGCATGGTGGTTAAAGGTTCTGGTCTCCCACATGGCTGACTAGTTCAAGTCCTAGATCTGGTGGCTTGCTTCCTCACTTTCTCTCTGTCTCTCTCTGTTTCTGTCTGAGATAAAACTGGAAAATAATAATAATAATAATAAAGTTAAATATATATTTTTTTAAATTGGTGATAAAGGGGGACCAGCGGTTAGCTTAATGGCTATGTTGCTGGACTCCCATGTAGTCGACCGTGGTTTGAATCCCAGACCCGTTGACTTAAAACTCACACTGGACGTGTGTGTGTGTGCGCGCCCAAGATCCTGAGAGGAGAGTGGAGGAGAAAGGATTGCGGCGTGGCCATCCCCCCTGGGGGGTGATTTCTCACTTTCTCTTTGTCTCTCTCTGTCTTTCTGGCAAGCACACATGCCCTATAGCAAAAACTTCTCCAAAAAAAAGAAAAAAAAATTGGTGATAAAGGGACAATATTTTGAGTAAAGCTTGATTTTAAATCAGAAATGAATAGAAATCTTAAACATGCTTTTTCTCTCATTTCTTTTATTTATAAAAAAAACAGTTCTAGGAATTTATGGTTTTAGTATATATGGTATGTATCAAATTCTCCTTGTGGTTCATAGTGCTAAGGTAGCTGATGAATCCTTGAGTTTTTTTGTGGTTACATGTTGCAAAATAACCAATTGTAGCAGATATACTGGTGGACATATTATATAACAGAAACTATAAATTATATTTATTGAAATTGTTTCCATTAAGAGATTGAAAAAGAAAGGGTTGTAAGTGGGCCAACCAGGTGGCACAGTGCTTAAGGTGACTGGATCTGAACCTAAGCATTGCCCAGCCAGAGTAAATCTTTTAGGTCAGTCCTTTTCCGGTTTTTTATTTTTTTTTAGAGAAATTTTTGCTATTGGGTGTGAATGATCACTAGAGAAACAGAAAACGAGAAGTCACCTGCCTCGGATCTGATGGCCACAGTACAGTCCCTTCTCCATTTTCCTCTTGAGATTTTGGGCACCCCCTCATTTCCGCCCAGCGTGAGTTTTAAGCCGCTGGGTCCGGGACTTGAACCATGGTCTACTACATGGAAATCCAGCGATGTAACCATTTCACCATCTCTTAGTCCCAGTCCTTTTCAGTTTTTAATGTGCACATTAACCACCTGGGAATCTTGTTAAAATGCAGGAGAAGCCTTCGGGGGAGGATGACATTCACTCAAACATCTCCCTTCTAAGTACCGTGAAAAGTGATTGAGCATCATTGCTGTTAAGAACCTGTAGTTTAGGGGCCAGCAGGTGGCATGGTGGTTAAGGCACTGTTCTTCCACATGGACTACTGTGTTCAGGTCCTAGACCTGGTGGCTTGCTTTCTCACTTTCCATTGCACTCTCTCTTTGGTCAAATTAAAAACTAGTAATAAATAATTTTTAAGAGATTTTTGCTATAGGGTGCATGCACTTGCTAGAGAGACAGACAGAGATAGACAGAAAGTGAGAGATCGCCCCCCAGGTGGTTGTCCAGGCCACAATCCCTTCTCCTCCATTCTCCTCTTGGGATTTTGGGCATGCATGCACATGTGCCCAGCATGAATTTTAAGTCACTGGGTCCAGGACTTGAACCACAGTTGACTATGTGAGAGTCCAATGACAAAACTATTATGTCATCTGTTGGTCCCAAAACAAATAATAATCTTTTTAAGAATTATTTTACTTTATTTATTTTCATTTGATCAGAGAGGGACAGAACAAGAAAGAGAGAGGGAAAGTGAGAAAGTACGCTGCCAGGTCCAGGAACTGAACCATGGTTGGCCACATGGGAGTCCACCATGCCACCTGCCAGCCCCAAAATAAATAATTCTTTAAAAAACAGAAAAACAGGGACTGGCAGGGGGGGGGGGAGGAGTGGTAGTTAAGGATGCTGGACTCCCACATGGCCAACCATGGTTCAAGTCCTGGACCTGGCCACTTGCTTTCTCACTTTCTGTCTTTCTTGCTCTCTCTTGCTCTGTCCCTCTCTGGTCAGATTAAAATAAATAAGTAAAGTTAAGTAAAATAATTCCTTAAAATTAAAAAAAAAAATAGGGACTAGCAGATGCCATAATGGCTATGTCGCTGAACTCCCATGTAGTTGACCATGGTTCAAGTCCCAGACCCAGTGGCTTAAACTCACGCTGGGCGCATGTTTATGTGTGCCCAAGATCCCGAGAGGAGAATGGAGGAGGAGGGATTGCAGTGTGGCCATCCCCCTGCGGGGGAAGGAGGGGTGATTTCTTGCTTTCTGTCTCTGTCTCTGTCTTTCTGGCAAGCGCATGTACCCTATAGCAGAAACCTCAAAAAATAAATTAAAAAAAAAAAAAAAAGAAAAACAATAAAAGATCCTGTAGTTAGAGGGCCAGGAGATGATTTAGTGGTTATGTCACTGGACTCCCACATGACTGACTGTGATTGAGACCCAGACCTAGTGATTTGAAACTCTCACTGGGCACATGCGTGCACATGCCCAAGATCCCAGGAGGACAATGGAGAGAAGGGATTGCAGCGTGGCCTCTCCCCAACCCTGCGCCCAGGTGATTTCTTACTTTTTATCTCTTCTGTCTGTTTATCTGTCTGTCTCTCTCTCCCCGCCCAAACTTATGTGTCCTAAACCTGTTTAAAAAAAAAAAATCCTGGGGGACCAGCAGATGGCATAATGTTTGTCGCTGAACTCCCACGTAGTTGACTACTGCTTGAGTCCTGGACCCTGTGCATGTGCCCAAGATCTCAAGAGGAGAATGGAGAAGGGATTGCCAAGTGGCCATTCCCCCCTGGGGGGTTATTTCTTGCTTTCTGTCTCTGTCTCTTTAGTGAGAGCCCATGCCCTATGGCAAAAATCTCTCTTAAAAGAAAAAAAAAAAAAGATCCTGAAATTCAGGGGCCAACAGGTGGTGTAGTGGTTAAGGTGTTTTACTCCCACATGGCTGACCACGGTTCGAGTCCCAGAACCAGTTGCTTAAAACTCACACCAGTGTGTGCAGGCCCAAAGTCCCAAGGGGAAAATGGAAGAGAAGGGACTGTGGTGCAATCATTTGCCCTGGGAGGTGATTTCTCACTTTCTGTCTCTCCATCTTTATCTCTTGGTGAGTACAGGCCCCTATAGCAAAAAATCTACCCCCCCCCCCAAAAAGAAAGATCCTGTTGTTGAGTAGAGTAGACAGACCTATAAACTATAGTATAATATGAGTGCTCTGTTAGAAGAAGTATGTTGGAAAATGTAGATCAGCCAGGAAAGCTTTATACAGTAGGTGTTATTTAAGTTGGGTCTTGAGGGATAAGCACTTCATAAGGGGAAGTGGATAAGGGGCCCCACAGTCCCCCATAAAGAGTAAGGGTATACAAAGACACAGACGCCAAACACACCTTGGAGAGCTGAGTGGGTAAATTCAGATGTATGAGGGTGGTACTGTGAAGAACCCAATGGAACACATTGGGCTTTGCTTTATGGACATCGGAGCTTTTACCATTTAAGTTAGGGATGTTAATTTGAGTATCATTTGCAAGACTTGTACTTAAGACCTATCTGACATTTTTTTCCTCCACTTACAGGCTGCTATATGGCAAGCATTAAACCACTATGCTTACCGAGATGCAGTTTTCCTTGCAGAACGACTATATGCAGAAGGTATGTAATCTCTTCATTTTTATAAAACCTTAAATCAATCAAACACATGGAATTTCCTCACTTTTTAGGACTGTAACAAACATTCTGGATATTGCTTTCTTGTTTTTTCTTTATAATTGACACTAATTCACAAAATCTTCTATGTTTCAAAATGTATGGGAGCTACCCAGACATAAGTTTTAATACTACTTTTAATAATTGTAGAGTTGACTCAGGTTTATACACTGACTTACTTAATCATTTTCCAATCTTTAAGCATTTCTTTTTCAAGTTCATTACTTTTTTTATTTGAACACAGTCTATGTTCTGTGGCCAAAAGCATGGGTTTCTTTTCCTTTATTCATGATAGAGTATGTTCATGCATATGTGAGAGTTAGAGAATGAGAGAGAAGAGACAGATGTGCCCCCTCCCCAGGGTCTGGTCATGCTACAGTCTTTTCCCTCTTTTCCTCCAGCCTCTTGGATCTTGAGCACTCACTCTCAGATATACCTGGCATATTTCTGGTTAACCAGGCCAGGGATTGAATCTATGATTGCCACATGGAATCTGACTTGTCAGCCCCATGTTACTGCTGTGCAATGGAGCCAGTCCAAGCATGGGTTTTGAGTCTGCAAACCTCAGTATAAATCCTACTCCTGCCATTAAATATATATTGGGTCATCAGAAAAGTCATGACACATTTTGCATAGAAAAATACATCATGACTTCTGACAGTCCAATACTTGTATAACCTTGGCAAATATTTTAGATTTTTTCATTTGTAAAATAAAAGTAATAATACTTGCCTCATAGAATTGAAAAATTAGGGTCAGCCACATAGCCTAGTGGTTAAGGGAGTTAACCACATGGCCAACTGTGATTCAAATCCTAGTCCTGCTGGCTTGAAAAACACACCAGGTGCACGTGCATCCCAGGTATGACAGGATAGAAAAACAAAGAAGGGATCACAGAATGGCCACACCCTTTTGGGGGTACTTTCTTTGTTTTTCTGTCTCTTTATCTCTGAGTCTTTCTATTTGTCTCTGAAGAGCACAAGCTCTGGCAATTAAAAAAAAAATTAAGGGACCAGCAGTTGGCATAATGGCTATGTTGCTGAATTCCCATGTAGTCGACCGCAGTTCGAGTCCTGTTCCCAGTGGCTTAAACTCACACCAGGCACGTATGCATGCATGCCAAAGATCCCAAGAGGAGAATGGAGGAGAAGGGATTGTGGCGTGGCCATCCTCATGTTCCCCTCGCCACTCTACCCCAGGAGGTGATTTCTCACTTTCTGTCTCTCTGTGTCTCTGTCTTTCTGGCGAGTGCACGCACCCTATAGTAAAAACCTCTCCCCCCCCCACACACACACACACAAAAAAAAATTAAAAAACAAGGTAATATATTCAAAGCACTTGGAGCCCAGCCATGGTGGTACTGCTGCATGGTGGCTGAAGCTACGTGGAAGGCCCTGAGTTTGCTTCCTGGCCCAATTAAAAACAAAAAAAAAA
>NW_006160144.1:831469-842223 GCF_000334495.1 Tupaia belangeri chinensis
AATGCACACTGTGGTCCCAGCTAATTGGAAAGCTGGGATAAGAGAATTGCAACATGATGATACTCCATCCAAAAGGGGGGAAAATATCTAAAAAAAAAAAAAGGCCAGTCAGGTGGTCTGATGATTAAGGCAACTGGATCCCACACAGCCAACTGTATAGTTTGAGTCCTGGACCTGGTAGCTTCAGGCAGGATCACACTGAGCATATCATTGTGCCCATAATCCTAAGAGAAGAATGAAGGAGAAGGGATTGTAGCATAGTCATTGCCCCTGCAGGAGGGTGGGAGGGTACTTTCTCACTTTCTCTCTCTCTCTGTCTCTAACTAGCAAGCATATGCACCCTATAGCAAAACAAACAAACAAACAAAAAACAACTTGGCACAGCCATCTGACATAATGATAAATGCTCAATAAACATTACTGGTAAGGGGCCAGCAGGTGACATGGGGGTTAAGGTGGCCAGATCCCATGTGGCCAACTGTGTAGTTTGAGTCCCGGACCCAGGTGCTTGAAAATCAAATTGGGCATATGTATGTGCACACCCCAAATCCTGAGAGAACAATGGAGGAAAAGGTATTACGGTGTGGCCATCCCCTCTTGGAGGTGATTTAGTGCGCTCTCGCTCACTCTCTCTCTCTCTCTCTTTCTCTATTTCTCTCTCTCTCTTTGTCTCTGACAAGTACACATGCCTTATAAAAACTAAAAACACACACAATACATATTTTGTTTCTGTTAATGAATTATTATAATTCTCTTTCTAAGATGCTAATATAGCAAATTGTGTATAGCTTTTTTTCTCCTTTGATTCGTTTCCTTAGGTTGTATACTCTAAAATGAATTTACAAGTTAAGAGTATAATCAAGTCTATGACACATTATCTTTTGCCCAAATGTTAGCCCAGCAGAATAGTAATAATAATTATCTGGGGTGTCACCAATGGTTTAAGTATATAACTTCTTTCATAGTCCTGTCATCATCAAATTTGACCATTTTAATGTATTTTTACATACTTAAATAATGTGATGTATTTCAGTTTATGTTTTATTACAGGGACTTGGGGTATTTTCTCAAGTGTCTTTTGTTTGCTTTACTGGTAGTCTGTTTAAAAGTAGGGGCATGTGTACGTATGTGTTTGCTTTTCTTAAGAATTTAAGGAGAATACCATGATTGTGTTCATTGTTTTATTTCCTTGATTCCTTGTAGAAAGGTGGTAATCAGAAGCTAGAGAACTAACTTTTCAACAAAATAATTCTCTGTAATTCAAACTTGAATGAATAAGTGATTGTTTTGTATTAAGTGGCATGCCTAATGTTTGTTACTAAACTTATTTATTGCCAGATAAGCTGTTTACCATTCAACATGTTGAACAATAGCCAATTTTTTTTCATGTCTGTTCTTAGTACACTCAGAAGAAGCCTTGTTTTTACTGGCAACCTGTTACTACCGCTCAGGAAAGGCATATAAAGCATATAGACTCTTGAAAGGACACAGTTGTACTACACCACAGTGTAAATACCTGCTTGCAAAATGTTGTGTTGATCTCAGCAAGTAAGTTTTTAAATCTTTTGTAGCTAATTTTGTTCTAATTTTGTTTCTAGAATGTTAGATAAAACTCCCTCTTGATAGATTTAACCCTGATTGACTTCCTTTTTTATTCATTTTTTTGGTGGTAGGGATTTTTCTGTTTTAGTAACATTAAAATATTTATATGGCTATCTATGACATTGTTTTTATTATGGAAAGATTTCATTGGTATGGTAATAAATAATAGAATTTAATTGTAGAAAAACTTAAGTTATAACTAAGTTATATTATAGTCTTACTCATGTCTAAGATAATCTCAAATATTATTTTCTTGACTTTGCTATCAATGTTAGACCAATTTGAATAAGCCTGAAAACCCACCAGATCACTTGAGAGTAATGTTCTCATGTGTCTAGGCAGCTTTGTAGTTCCATTTCAAGATGATTTCACTTGGGAACTCTGTCACTTTCCCCTTTGAAGCATGGGGGTAAATTCAGAAGAGCACTTTGTTGCACCTTGCAGCTAAGCCCACTCAGCTGTCCCTACTCCAAGTCTGCACTGTACTGACCATCATCCATTTCTCTTGACCTGAGTCATAAAAATGTTGGCCAGACTAGATTTGCACATACAGAGACTAAATTTAACTGGTTCTTTTTTTAAAGATGAAATTGAAATTTATTTTATTTTATTTTTTGAAAGGTTTTTTTTGCTATAGGGTGCATGCGCTCGCCAGAAAAACAGAGACAGAGAGACAGAAAGTGAGAAATCACCCCCAGAGGGGATGGCCATACTGCAGTCCCTTCTCCTCCATTCTCTTCTTGGGATCTTGGGCACACATGCACATGTGACCGGCATGAGTTTAAGCCACAGAGTCCAGGACTCAAACCACAGTTGACTACAGGGGAGTCCAGTGACATAGCCATCATGCCAACTGCCGGTCCCCAAAATTGAAATTTTAAGATTAATTTCTAGCTTCCTAAATAATTACATGTGCTATTTTAAAAGTACCATGGGGTTGGGGCCAGCAGTTAGCATAATGGCTATGTCGCTGGACTCCCATGAAGTCGACCGTGGTTCGCGTCCCGGACCCGGTGGCTTAAAAGTCATGCCAGGCACATGTGCATGCATGCCCAAGATCTGAGAGGAGAAGGGATTGCGGTGTGGCCATCCCCCCTGGGGGTGATTTCTCGCTTTCTGTCTCTCTAGCTCTCTCTGTCTGTCTGGCAAGAGCATGCGCTCTGTAGCAAAAAACCTCTCAAAAAAAAAAGTACCATGGGGTAGCCTAGTGGGTAACAGAACTGAATCCCAAATGGTCAACCATGGTTTGAATCCTGGCCCCAGCAATTTGTAAAACATGCCAGGTATTTATTTGTATATGCATGTCCAAAATTCCAGCAGGATCTAGAAATGGAGAAGAGATAGCTGTGTGACCATGCCCCATTGGGGAATACGTTCTCTCTCTCTCTCTCCCTCCCTCCCTCTCCCTCCCTCCCTCCCTCTCTCTCTCTCTCTCTCTCTCTCTCTTTCTCTGGCAAGTGCATGCACCCTTTAGCAATTTAAATAATTAAAATAAATAAAAATACTGTAAATTTTTTACTTTATCTGTCTCCATAATTAAGTGTTCATTGATAATGAAGGATGTGTCTTTGCATGAAGTGCTTTTTATATCGCTTTGTAAAAATCTGTAAATTTGTATTTTAAAGACTTGCAGAAGGGGAACAAATCTTATCTGGTGGCGTGTTTAATAAGCAGAAAAGCCATGATGATATTGTTACTGAGTTTGGTGATTCAGCTTGCTTTACCCTTTCATTGTTGGGACATGTATATTGGTAAGTAAGAATGATTCAAACTGTTTGAAAAGTATAAAGTATTTCAGTATAAATGCTTTTGTATTAGGTCATTGAGAAAGTCATGACTTATTTTTCTATGCAAAAATGCATCATGACTTTCCTGACTACTCAATAGCTTTTAAAAAACCTGTGTTGTGGGACCAGCAGTTAGCGTAATGGCTATGTCGCTGGACTCCCATGTAGTCGACTGTGGTTCGAGTCCCAGACCCAGTGGCTTAAAACTCATGCCGGGCGCGTGTGCGTGCGTGCATGCCCAAGATCCCGAGAGGAGAATGGAGGAGAGGGGATTGTGGCGTGGCCATCCCCCTTGGGGGGTGATTTCTTGCTTTCTGTCTCTGTATCTCTCTGTTTTTCTGGCGAGCGCACGTGCCCTATAGCAAAAACCTCTCCGAAAGAAAACAAAACAAAACAAAAACCTGTGTTGGTGGGGCCAGCAGATGGCGTTAATAGTTATATTGCTGGACTCACGCATGGCTGACCACAGTTCGAGTTTCGGACCCAGTGGCTTGAAACTCATGTCGGGCGTGTGTGCATGCATGTTCAAGATCCCAGGAAGAGAATAGAGGAGAAAGGATTGGCCATCCCCGCCGGGGGGAGAGTCTTGTTTTCCCTTTCTCTCTCTCCCTCTCCCAAATAGCATTTGACTGAGTAATACAGTCTTCTGATTCTGTGATCTTGTTAAACCCATAAAATATTAATAATAGTGATACTGATCCCATTTTTTATATACATTCAATCATATTATTTAGCTTACAAAGTGGACATTTCAGTATGTGAACATTTCTCCCCAGTCCAGTTGATCAAAATATCTTCAACCGATAACACCACACCTCCCTATCCTGTCAATGCTCTGCCTCCATATCCCTCCTCCAAATGTCCTCCCTAGGCTCCACTCCTCTACACACACCACATCTGGCATTTACCCCTATCTCTTGTGTTTGTACAACCTTAGGTACCATTTTGACTCTCTGCTTAGCTTTGATGATAATAGCTACAGCAGCTTCCAAGCAATTGAGTGCACATGTTAGTTTTCTTTTTTTTTTTTTGAAAGGTTTTTGCTATAGGGAGTGTGCACTCACCAGAAAGACAGAGATAGAAAGCAAGAAATCACCCCCCAGGGTTGATGATCAGCTGCAATCCCTTCTCCATTCTCCTCTCGGGGTCTTGAGCACATGCACATGCGCCCAGTGTCAGTTTAAGACACCAGGTCCAGGACTCAAATCACAGTCGACTACATGGGAGTCCAGCAACATAGCCATGATGCCAACTGCTGGTCCCATTAGTTTTTTTACTTTGGGTGAAGAGTGTCTTTATGTGATCCACTGAGGAAAAGGAAGACAAGAGTAAAGTTTGTGTTTTCTAATATTAAATGTCACTTCTACTCCTTTGAAAGAGACTTGAAAGCAATTTTCCCTTACAATAAAGAAGAACGGTTTTGGGGCCCAGCAAGTGGTATGGTGGTTAAGGGCGCTGGACTCCACATCACCAACCACGTTTCGAGTCCCGGACCTGGCAGCTTGCTTTCTCACTTTCCCTGTCTCTCGCATTCTGTCCCTCTCTGGTCATATTAAAATAAAATGAAATAAATAAGTCAAGTTTAATAAAACAGTTCTTTAAAAAAAAAAAAAGAACAGTTTTCATCTAGTATGTCACAATGATGTTGAGGTGTGTCACAAGAAATTCCTGTAATGGTAGTTGAAATTGTGATTCTGCAAATAATTTTAAATGTATTAAATTGGATTTTTAAAAAGTAAGAGTGAATTCAAAGTTGCTACTATATTAATATTATTTTCAGGGGTTTTTTTCTTTTTCTTTTTTTTCTAACGAGAGAGCCCAAAAGAAGTGAGACTGAGATAAGTATTTTTGACAATGTCTTGCTGTGTTGTGATCCTCCTGCCCTGCCTCTCAATTAGCTGGGATTACAGGCACGTGTAACAACATACAGTATGTTCAGGTTGATGTGGGAATCAAACTCTTATATGGCCTCCAGCTTCTCAAGTGGCGATGCTTCCTATTTTGTCACCACAGCTGACCCTGTTCTTACTCATATTTATCCTGAAGTAGTTTCAGAGTTAGGCAATAGGGGACTATGGAGGAGTCTTCAAAAAGTTCATGGAGAATGCAAATTATTTTTAAAACTATGAATGGATTTAAAAATTTTTCTTATCAAAATTAACTTATACTTGTAGCCATTTATCTATTTCTTCCATGAGAGAGACAGATACCCTTAACAGCTTCCTCATACCTTGATCCATACTAGCTTAAACCAGCTTGGATCACAGAAACATGCACATGCCTGATATGTACATGGAGGCCTTAGGCTGAGAACCAGCAAGTGGTATGGTGGCTCATGTGTAGGTCCAGTTGCATTACTGCTGGTCTACCCTAAATTTGTAGTTAAATTCCATTTTCCACAAACTATTCTAAAACATTGCCATAGGGTTGGGACCAGCAGTTGGTGTAATGATTATGTCATTGGACTCCCATGTAGTCAACCACAGTTCAAGTCCCGGACCCGGCATCTTAAAATTCACACCGGGTGTGTGTGCATGTGTGCTCAAAATCCTAAGAGAAGAATGAAGGAGAAGGGATTGTGACATGGCCATCCCCCTGGGGGGTGATTTCTTGCTGTCTGACTCTACAGCTAGCACACATGCCCTATAGCAAAAATCTCTCTAAAAAAGGTAAAAATTGCCAGAGGGCATGTGCATTTACCAGAGAGAGAAAGAAGAAAAGGGGGATAGCGTTCCCTGCCACAATTCCTTCTCCTCCATTTCTCTCCTATTGGGATTTGGTGCATGCTTGCACATATGCCTGGTGTATTTTTGAAGCAGCTGGGGCTGGATTTGAACTATGGTTAGCCATGCAGGGTCTGGCTTGCTTGACCATTAGACTGCAGCCCCAAGCCCCCATGAACTCTTGAAGTCCCTTGTGTTATGCTTCAGATAAAGAATTAAACCTTGATGAAATAACCCAGCAGGCAGAGGAAAAGTAAATTTGGAGTCAGTAAAGTAGATTTAGATGTCATCTCTATAGAAGGGATTCTCAGAGTCGGCAGATGGCATGGTGGTTAAGGGCACTGGACTCCCACATGGCTGATTGCAGTTCAAGTCCAAGACCTGGAGTCTTGCTTTCTCACTTTCCCCTCTTTCTCTCTCTCTTTCTCTCGCACTGTCCCTCTCTGGTCTAATTTTTAAAAGTAAAGAAATAAATTAAATTAAATAATTATTTTTTTTTAAAAAAGGAAGGAGGGAGGGATTCTCACCAGAAGAGATCTGATAAAAGAGGAGCAGCCCCCAGACCTAGTGGTTAAGGGAGCAGGATCCCATGTGGTCAGTTGCAGTTTAAGTCCAGGCCCCAGCCTCTTTAGAAACACTCTGGGAGGGCCCGGCAGATGGTGTAGTGGTTATGTCACTGGATTCCCACATTGCTGACCTTTGTTTGAGTCCCGGACCCAATGCCTTGAAAATCATGCCAGGTATGTATGCATGCATGCCTAAGATCCCAGGAGAATAGAGGAGAAGGGGTTGCGGCATGGCCTTCTTCCCTAGGGGGTGATTTCTTACTTTGTCCCTCACTGTCTCTGTCTTTCTGTCTCCAGCAAGTGCATGCACCCTTTGGCAAAAACCTCTTTAAAAAAAAAAAAAAAAAAAAAAAAAAACACTCTGGGTACGTATGCACGCATGCCCAAAATCCTGACAGAATGGAGAAATGGAGGAAAAGGGATTGCAGTGTGAGTCCACCCCATGGAGATGTTTTGTCCCTCCTCTATCTTTCTCTGGTGAATGCACATGCTCTTTAATAATAATAATAATAATTAAAATAAGGAAAAGAAGGGAACTAAGGACAGACATAATGGCTTTATTTGAGAATTATAAGAATGAAATATAAAAGAAATTATCAGTGAACTGTTTGAAGCTTAGGATAATCCTCAATTGTTTTGATATCACTGTATTTTCCTTTTCCTGGCCTTATATTCAAAGTTCCCAAACACTGGGACTAGCAGATGGCATAATGGTTACATTGCTGGACTCCCACATAGTCGACTGCAGTTCCAGTCCCAGACCCGGCGGCTTAAAGCTCACACCGGGTTCGTGTGTATGCATGCCCAAAATCCAGAGAGGAGAATGGAGGAGAAGGGATTTGGCGCATACATCCCCGGGGCGGGGGGGATTTCTTGCTTTCTGTCTTTCTTTCTGTCTCTCTGGTGAGCACATGTGCCAAATAGCAAAAAATCTCTCCTAAAACGTTAAAAAGTTTAAAGTTCTCAAACAATGATTTGCTACTCTCTCTGCTACTTTTAGAAAATGTCTTTTTTGGGGCTGACAGGTGGCTTGGTGGTTAAGGGTACTGGACTCCCACGTGGCTAACTATAGTTCAAGTCCCGGACCTGGCAGCTTGCTCTCTCGCTCTCTCTCTCTCTCTCTCATTCTCTCTCTCTCTCGCTCTCTCTCTCTCTTGCTCTCTCTCTCTCTCTCTATTCCTCTCTGGTCAAATTGAAATAAATGAATGGATGAATAAAGTTAAATAAAATAATTTTTTTAAAAAAAGAAAATGTCTTTTTTATGCCTTTCAATTAATTTCTTATTAGTTTCTTTATTCCCTGGTAGATGATTATGTCAATTTTATGACAATCATTTTTCCTTTAGGGGAGTTTATGTAAATTAGATATAGAGAAAATTTAGGTTAACAAAACTTACTTAAATCTTCCAAAAAGTCTGTCCCCTCTTCCTGTTTCCCACATTGTTTATGTGTTTACTGGCTCAAATTAAACAAGAGTAGCAAGCTAGCTCTCTTTCAACTGATAGTATTTTCTTTATCATATCATTTATTCCAGTTTCTACTTATTTGAAAACTTGGAAGTTACGTAAACTAATATTTTGTTCCCCGAGGGGGTCTTTATACTTTGTGATTACACTGACAGCATCTAAACAGTTTTATGTTTTAGCTAGTAGTTTCACTTAATTTTTCTGAAATGGTATTTTATAAAACCTTTAGAATTTTGGAAATTGTTATGTCTTAACTTTTTCCCATTTGATATTGAAGCATTTGAACTGTAGGCCAGGTGATTATTTTTTACCTGAAAGCTCCAGTGAGTTTCACGAACTACTATGCAAACCCCCTTCCCTCTCCTATCTATTTATTTATAGGTTTTTTTTCAAGTTTATTTCTTTCGAAAGAGAAAGAAACAGAGGAAGGGACATCCCCCAAAGGGTCATGACACCATAATCCAACCTGAATCCCAGCCAACCTAGATTATCGGCATGTGTGTGCACCCAGCATGTTCAGGGAGGTCCTGGGATGTAAACCAAGAACCTTTTCCATGTTATCCAGTTGAGTTATAACACCATCACCTGGCTTCCTCACACCTCCTGTTTAAAAGCTAGGGAAACAACAATACTGTTCTGATCATTCCCAAATCATTCCAAGTATATGTATTTCATATATTGTCTAGATTGCAATGTAAACCTTTATACTTGATTTAATAGAAACAAAGTTTCCTTTTCGTTAATAGCTACCACCTCTACTTTGTTTTAAAAATCTGACCATGTAAATATGCTGTATATATTTAAAGCATTTAAATCACTTTCAGAATACTACTGAAATGTTATGTTAGAAATTAGGAATAAGGGGGCCTACAGGTGGCATGATGGTTAGGGGCGCTGGACTCTCACATGGCCAACTGTGGTTAAGCCCTGGATCTGGCAGCTTGCTTTCTCACTTTCCCTCTCTCTCTCGCTCGCTCTGTTTCTCTCTGGTCAAATTAAAATAAATAAGTAAATAGGTAGATAGATCAAGTTAAATAAAAAAAAATTTTTTTAAATAAGAATAATTCTTATTCTTAGGAATAAGGATCGACTCTTTGGATTTTTTTAAAGAGAGATCATTGCTCTCGGGTACGTGAGCACGTCAGAGAGATGGAGAAAGACTGTCGAGAGACAGAAAGTGAGAACTCATCCCCCAGAGGATGGCCACGGCACAGCCCCTTCTCCTCCATTCTCTTGGGATTTGGGCATGCACACACACACACACACACACGCACACACCCATTGTGAGTTTGAAGCTGCACACACCCATTGTGAGTTTGAAGCTGCTGGGTACAAGACTTGACCCACAGTCAGCCACGTGGGAGTACAGTGACATAACTACTACGCCATCTGTTGGTCTTTTTTTTTTTTTTTTTTTTTTTGGATTTTGCTATAGGGTATGTGCATTCACTGAAGACAAAGAGAGAGACAAGTTACTCCCCCTGCAGGGGCATGGCTACTCCTCAGTCTCTTCTCTATTCTCTCAGGAGTTGGGGTATGCATTACATATATGCCCAGCATGTTTGTCAAGAAACTAGGTCTGGAGATTCAAACCACACAGTTAGCCATGTGAGATCCAGTGCCTTACCCACCATGCCACCTGGCTGGCCCATCTGGATGTTTTCCATAGTTTTCTCAGTAACTCTAGTATCTAAAACAAATTAATTTTGTTAAAATTTTAAGATCCATTTTTTATTTGTTTTCACCTGACTTTTTACTTCAACTGTCCTAGATAATAGAGGTTAGAAGATAGTAAGAAGGGGACTAGCAGGTGGCATGGTATTAAGGGCACTGGACTCCCACATGGCTGACTGTGGTTTGAGTCCCGGACCTGACTGCTTGCTTTCTCATTTTCCATCTCTCTTTCTCGCTCGCTTTCTCTCTCTCTGACTCACGCACTCATTCACTCTGTCATTCAATCTGGTCAAATTAAAAGAAAGAAAGAAAGTTAAATAAAATAATTCTTTAAAACAAAAGATGGTAAGAAATTGATAATTTAGGGAAGTATTTCAGAACTTTTATGTGATTTATCTAATTTTCTGTGCCAAAAAATCTTTTACATTAAGTATTTTGGGTGTTAGAGCTTGTTCATCTATTTCTTTTTCTCCACAGCAAGACAGATCGGCTTGCCAAAGGATCAGAATGTTACCAAAAGAGCCTTAGTTTAAATCCTTTCCTCTGGTCTCCCTTTGAATCATTATGTGAAATAGGTAGGTCGTGGAGGTGGCTGGAGGATGTGTGGCGGGGCTCCTGTTTCCTCTTTTTCCCTTACATAATTTTTGGAGATTAATACAAATCATCTTAGCTTATTTCTATAAGAAAAATATTTTGCATAGCTAAGAGCTGTTAAATTGAGAATAAGAAATAAGTTTAATCATATGTTTCAGGAGTCAAATGACCTTTCATTGTTCCACCTTAAAGATTAAATGCAGTGGTCTCTTTTGTTTGGACAGTCTACCGTGAATATCTTATATCCTCCAGAATGGATTGTATTGTGTATGTAACACTAGCCTAAATAATTTTCTGGGTAAGAAATAAATAGAATGCCGGAGCAGAAACTGTTGGGGGAATG
>NW_006160144.1:842236-843977 GCF_000334495.1 Tupaia belangeri chinensis
CAGTATAAATACTGTAGGATGCATACAAAGTACCATTTAAAAATATCATTGTGCCAATCTGTATAGCTGAAAATGCTTCAGCCTTTACTGTAATATCTACCAGATCACAACTCTTCAATCCCCCCACCACCACCACCTTGAGAAAAATGAGATGTAGTTCTTTTCTGCCTTAAAAAAAAAAAGTCTGTGTTTTTCTGTGATTTATTATATTTTAAGATTAGTTTCCCTGCAGTTTAGTTTATTTCCCAAATACACAACTTTATCTTAGAGGTAAATTTTTACATTAATTGATGGATGAGCTTTTGGGAGATAAATTTGATTAGAAGAAATGAACAGGTGGATTAAAAAACCTTGGTCTGATAAATTTGATTAGAAGAAATGAACAGGTGGCTCAAAAAACCTTGGACAAACTCTTATTTCCACTGTTTTGTTTTTTAATCTTCACAGGTGAAAAGCCAGATCCTGACCAAACATTTAAGTTAACATCTTTACAGAACTTTAGCAACTGTCTGCCCAACTCTTGCACAACACTAGTATCTAATCATAGTTTATCTCACAGACAGCCTGAGACGGTTCTTACAGAAACACCCCAGGACACAATTGTAAGTGCATCATATTCTAGTGTTCAAGATATTGTGAAAACTAAAAAGAAAGATGTGAGCTAAATAATATATTGTAAATGATATAGTAGAAATTTTCTGTTTCAGGAATTAAACAGATTGAATTTAGAATCTTCAAATTCAAAGTACTCCTTGAATACAGATTCCTCAGTGTCTTATATTGATTCAGCTGTAATTTCACCAGATACTGTCCCACTTGGAACAGGAACTTCCATATTGTCTAAACAGGTTCAAAATAAACCAAAAACTGGTAGAAGTTTATTAGGAGGACCAGCTGCTCTTAGCCCATTAACCCCAAGGTAAGTCAAAGAAAAGATGCTTTAAGATGTGCTACAATATTAAATAATCTTATAATAAATGGTATTATCTGGTTGTTGGAAAGGTCATGACACATTTTTGCATAGAAAAATAATGTCATTGGGGCCAGCAGTTAGCATAATGGCTATGTCGCTGGACTCCCACATAGTTGACCGTGATTCGAGTCCCGTACCCGGTGGCATAAAACTCACGCCAGGCGCGTGTGCGTGCGTGCCCAAGAACCCGAGAGGAGAATGGAGGAGAAGGGATTGCGGCGTGGCCATCCCCCCTGGGGGATGATTTCTCGCTTTCTGTCTCTCTGTCTCTCTCTGTCTGGCGAGCGCACATGCCCAAAAACCCAAAAAAAAAAAAAAAAAAAAAAAAGGAAAGAAAAAAGAAAAATAATATCATGACTTTTCCTATGACCCAGTATTAGTAATATAAATTAATATGAACATCAGCTTTCTAAATCAGTGTGTAATAGGGGCATTCTATTTTTAGAAAATTAACTAAAAGAAATCATGTGCAGGGTCCAGCAGGTGGCATAATGACCACATCACTGGACTCCCATGTAGTCAACTGCAGTTTAAGTCTCAGACCCAGTGGCTTAAATTCACACTGGGCGCATGTGTGTGCATGCCCAAGATCCTGAGAGGAGAATGGAGGAGAAGGAATTATGGCATGGTCATCCCCTCTGGGAGTGATTTCTTGCTTTTTGTCTCTCTGTCTTTCTGGTGAGCACACACGCCCTATAGCAAACCCCCCCACCCCACCCCACCCCCCCCAAAAAAAAAAAGAAATTACAATCAGTACAAATTTAATTA
>NW_006160144.1:844632-878675 GCF_000334495.1 Tupaia belangeri chinensis
CCCACCCCACCCCCCCCAAAAAAAAAAGAAATTACATTCAGTACAAATTTAATTTTAATACTGAGCAATTTTGTAAACTCTTAAGTATGCTTGATTAGTATATGCATTAAAAAATACTGTCTTTATGGTTTTGCATCAGTGGTTAGCAGCAACCCCTTGAAATGTTGATATGCTTATGATATATACAAAGCAACATTGGTTACTGTTAAAAGGGCTGCTTTCCAAAACCTAGAGGAAGTATTGACATCTCTCAATATGAAATATTTTGTCAAAGTTGTTGGATATGTGTGTGTGTGTGTATGGGTGTGCATGCATGTGTATACTTTTAAAGACAGGAACTCAGCCCAGGAGATATATTTCTCTGAAGTATTAAAACAAAACAAAACAAGATTAAAACAGGCTCTATGAATGGGGTCTTAAGGCCAGGGAGCTCCCGAAATAGCATAACCATGAGATTGCAGCTCTAGGGACCTCTAGAGACATTTTCTCTGTGATTGTGTCTAAATCCCATAATCCCAAGAATTTGAAGTAATTCAATCATGTGGAGCAGAGCTTTCCTAAAACCATTCTTTATTTCTAACAGATTTCCTGAGATCAGTAGTTGTTGCTCAATTTCATTCCTTGTTTTTTGCTTTTTTTAAACTTTAGTTAATGGTGGGTGGAATAGTCTACATTCACAGCTTATTTTTAATCTGCCCCCCAGATCCTCACTGCCCCCAAGACTGATTTGCCATTCTCTTCCTTTTAGACCTTCTAATTTAAGTATACTGCTGCTTTATATATGCCTTGATGACTTTTTGACACCTTGATTTCAACCTCTTCTCAGTTTTGGGATTTTGCCATTAGAAACCCCAAGTCCTGGAGATGGATCCTATTTACAAAACTACACTAATACACCTTCTGTAATTGACGTGCCATCCACTGGAGCCCCTTCAAAAAAGGTATTTTCCATGTTAAATGCAGTTTTGGTATTGATTACAAAAACTTGTTTAAAATTCCAATCTTTTACATGTAATTTAAGAGAGAATCCAACTTTATATAATTGCTCTTAGAGTTACTGAAATAGATGTAGGAGAGTCATCATTATCCTAGCCTCCTGGTTATATGAGGAAACTCAAGCCAGTTACTGTTTTGGCCAATTAAGATTTTATATCGTTAAGTCTAATTTCTTATAGCATAACAAACATTTGTATCTTTTAGCTAAACATTCATTTTTTTTCTAAGAATTATTTTATTTAACTTTATTTATTTATTTAAATTTGACCCAAGAGAGACAGAGTGAGAGAGAGGGGGGAAAAGCAAAAGAGCAAGCCACCAGGTCCAGGACTCGAACCATGGTCAGCCATGTGGGAGTCCAGCATCTCTAACCACCACGCCACTTGCCAGCCCCCAGACATTCACATTTTTAACTTTTTAACAAAATTAAGATTGTTTCTTCACCTTGACTACAAATAACAGATTGCCGCCATCTTTTACTCGCCCCACCGCTGTATATGTGTACATTTCTTAATAGTACTAATAATTACATAGTAAGGATTTGTTCAGGTAAAGCCAGATATTTCATTTTTTTAGAATTGTTTATTTAATTATATTTATTATTACGATTTTTAAAAATCTACTGTAGGATATGTGCACTCACCAGAGAAAGAGAAAGAGAGAAAGTGAGAAAGCAAGCCACCAGGTCCAGGACTCAGACCGTAGTTGGCCATGTGAGAGTCCAGTGCCTTAAACCATCCCACCTGCTGGCCCCAAAGCCAGATATTTCTCATAATAAGATTTGTGTAGTAGATTCTTAGATGTATAGTAAAATGATAAACATTTGACTGTATCTTCTTAGTAAAAACTGCAGCAAGTTTTATGAGGCTCTTTTTATAATGTTCCTTGATATAGATATATGGCAGTAGAGGCCAGAGTGCTGTTTAAAGCATATCTGTGATACAGAGAATGTGCTATCAGAATTAAATGATGTATTTTATGCCCATTGCCATTTTTAATAGATGTTTAGAAATGGAAGCTAAAATAAATCTTATCAGTATGTGAATAACCTTCGTAACCCTTTGCTTTTCTAGGAGCATCTTTTTTCTTTTTTCAATTTTTGCTATAGGACACCTATGCTTACCAGAGAGCGTTAGAAAGAGAGGGAAAGTGAAAAAGCACCTTCCACTGGGGATGGCCTTACCACAGTCCCTTCTCTATTTCTCCTCTCAGAATTTTGGGCACACACACACTGTACCGGGTGTGTTTTTCAAGCCTCCAGATCTGAGACTCAAACCATGCAATTGGCCATATGGAATCCAGCCACCTTAACCACCATGCCACTGACTGACCCAAAACATGTTTTTTATTAATTTACTCCTGAATGTCCTTAGAGTCTGCAAAAGTTATTTCTGTGATAGCTCCTTAGCAAGTGATCATAGGAATTCCAAGAGTAGTAAAAAAGGACTAAGTATTTTATGTACAGATTTTTTTTAAGGAAAGGTATGCAAGTGCATGCTCTTTCCGGAGGGACAAAGAGAGACAGCAAAAAATCACTCCGTCCACAGGGGAATAGCCACGCCATAATCTTTTCTCCTCCATTCTCCTCTCAGGATGTTGGGCACACACGCACCCAGTATGAGTCTCAAGTTGCCAGGTCTGGAACTTGAACCGCAGTCAACCATGTGGGAGTCCAGAAACGCAATCCACTACACCATCTGCTGATCCCATGTATGGATTTCTTAAAGTTGGGAACTACCTGCTATTTTTATGGAATGAGATATAGTTGTGGAAATTAGTTTATTACAGTTGTGAGGATTACCGCAGTAGAATGGGAGTTAGCATAACAGGTGTAATAGGCCCAACCAGAAGAGCCATGACAACCATGAACAAGTTAGACAGTGAATAGGTGCATGATTTCAGTGCCCAAACAAAAGCCACTTACTGTCTTACCCTCTTCTGCTTCTGTTCTCTTCTTACCCTATTATAAAACGTTCCCATAAAAGTTAGATGTGTAGGTCTGTACACAGTATCAGCTGAAAATATCAAACCAGGTAGTGAGTGCACTGTAGAGCTCTTTAATGAATAAGTAGTACCAAAGTTTACTTTAAGCTTTGTCCCTTGAGTAAATATAGAAAGGCCCACCTTGGGGAAGGAGAGAGAAAGAGAAAATTTTATTTGAGGTGGCAGTAAAAATTTATTCAATGGAGGGGGGCTGGCAGGTGGCATTGTACTTAGGGTGCTGAACTCCCACATGGCTGACTGCGGTTCAAATCCTGAACCTGGTGTCAGCTTGTTTTCTCATTTTCTCTGTCTCTCTCTGGTCAAATTCTTCATCTTAAAAAAAATATTCAGTGGCTAGTCATAAAGGAAAGAGTTTGCTTGGTGATAGAAATAATCATTGAAGCTGTTAAAATGGTCTATCTTTGGAACCAGCAGTTAGTGTAATGACTATGTCCCTGGAATCCCATGTAGTCGACTGTGGTTCGAGTCTCTGACCCGGTGGCTTAAAACTCACACTAGGCGTGTGTCCTCACATGCCCAAGATCCTGAGAAGAAGATGGAGGAGAAGGGATTGTGGGGTGGCCAGCCCCCTTAAGAGGTGATTTTTCTCGTTTTCTGTCTCTCTTTCTCTCTCTCTCTCTCTCTCTCTCTCTCTCTGTCTTTGTGGCGAGCGCACGTGCCCTATAGCAAAAAAAAAAAAAAAAAAAAAAAAAAAAGGTCTAGCACTGCTAGACAGAGAGGGACTAGCAGTTAGCATAATGGCTATGTCGCTGTGTCCCATGTAGCCAACCATGGTTCGAGTCCCGGACCCTGTGACCTAAACTCATGCTGAATGCGTGTGTGTGTGACCCCAAGATCCTGAGAGGAGAATGGAGGAGAAGGGATTGCAGCGTGGCCATCCCCACTAGGGGGTGATTTCTCGCTTTCTATCTCTCTGTCTCTCTCTGTCTTTCTGATGAACACACGTACCCTATAGCAAAAACCTCTCAAAATAAATAAATAAGTAAATAAATAAAATAAAAGACTGTAGAAGGAAGAGGGCCCGACAAATGAAGTGTTGGGACAGTCAAGATAGTGTACTGTTTTGGAAGTTACACACAGATTCAAAAAGAAGAGAATGACCAATGATGTTGAATGCCAGAACAAAATATCTGGTGAGAATTATCTGGTGAGAGTTAGTATCAGTGATTGTAATATGCATTTTGAGAATTATGTACAGGATATCAGGGTAACAATAAATTGTGAAGAAAATTATCTGGTAGTTTAAAAAAAATTCACTGACATAGTAGTCATAAATCATTTGATAAAGAAATGAAATAGTAAAACTAACTTAAAATAAGGTAGTAAATTAGAGAAGACAGCAGAGATGAGCAAAGAATGTTTTTTTCTTCCAAGAAAACAGAGGCCATAAAAGATTGAAAAGGGCCAGCCAATAACATGGTAGTTAAGGTGATTGACTCCCACAAGGCCAACTATGCGGTTCTAGTTCCAGACCTGGCAGCTTGAAAAACAGATGTGCATATGTGTGTGTGCATGCCCAAAATCCTGAAAGGAAAAAGTGAAGGAGGAGGAATTGTGGTGTGGCCGTCCTTCCTCTTACTTCGTTCCCCTACCACACCCTTGGCAAGCACACATGCCCTCTAGAAAAGAAAAAAAAGGGGGGAGGGGGAAATGTTTGGAGAAATTGGAAAGAAGTATTAACTCTAAAAAGTAATATCCCCTAGCATGTGACATGGTAGTTAAGGCAGCTGGATTCCTCATGGCCAACTGCGCGAGTCCAGTTCAAGTTCTGGACTCATTAGCTTGAAAAACACACTTAGCACCTGTGCATGTATGTCCAAAATAGAAGAGAATAGATTGGGTTTGGTCATCTCCCTAAGGGATGTTTTCTCACTTTCCCTCTTTATTTGTCTTTCTCCAGTGAACATACACATCCTCTAGCATTTTTTTTTTTAGAGAGATTTTTGTTACAGGGCATATGCTCACCAGAGAGACAGAAAGCAAGAAAACACCCCTCTAGGTGGGACGGCCACACTGCAATCTCTTCTCCATTCTCCTCCTGGGATTTTGGGCATGCATGCATATTCATCCAACATGAGTTTTATTTATTATTTTTTTTAATTTTATTTATTCATTTATTTTAATTTGACCAGAGAAAGACACAGAGAGACAGAGAGAGTGAGAAAGCAAGCCACCAAGTTTGGGACTCGAACCATGGTCAGCCACATGAGAGTGTCCAGTGCCTTAACCACCATGTCACCTGCTGGTCCCCCAACAAGAGTTTTAAGCTGCTGGGTTCAGGACTCCGAACTGCAGTCAGCTACATGGGAGTCCAGTGACATAACCATTATGCCATCTGCCGGTCCCACCCCTCTAGCAAATTTTAAAAATAAAAAGTCATATCCTTAGAAGTTGGGAAGTAATTGGATGGCTTTTTTTTTTTTTTCCTTTAATTGCCAGAGTGTGCATGTGCTCATGAAGTGGGGAGGGGAAAGTATCTCTCAATGGGACATAGTCATGCTACAGTCCCTTGTTTACTTCTCCATCCTTTCAGGATTTGGGGCACATGCATATGAGCCCAGTGTATTTTTCATGTCTCCAGGTCCAGGATTGGAACTGCACTTGGCTATATAAGATCTAACTCCCTTATATCTAGACTACTGAGCTGGTCCAGTTTTTTTTTTTTTTAATCAAGTCTACTGAGCTCCAATATAATTGTTTTACTAAGTGTCAGAGTATAAATCCTCACTGCATTATTATTTTTATCTGTATAGTAAGTTAAATCATAATTCTTGAGAAATAGTAGCTGTCTTAAAATTGTCTAGCACTTATCCCCAAGAAAAATTATAAAATGGAGGAAGATCACGGTGAGATAAAGAATGGCTTCTGAGCATGCTGAGGCTTTCCTTGGAAAGAAGTGAGAATAGTAAAAGATGAAGGATGAAAGGATAGTATAGAGGTAAAATACTCCAAGGTTAAAATGAAAGAAACACACTGATGTTTGTACTAATATAGCACATTAATTTAACAAAAATAACAAATAATATTAAAAGTTTATGTTTTTAGATGACAGTATGTATTAGAAACTCTTATTTGGAAGACATAGTTGGGATGCCAGTGGTACCTTTTACAGTGCAATCTATAGTTCACAAACCTTAGATGTTTTGTGTTTTGTAGCCTGTTGCCAGAATCGGCCAAACTGGAACAAAGTCTGTTTTCTCACAAAGCGGAAACAGTCGAGAGGTAACTCCAATTCTTGTTGCACAAACACAAAGTTCTGGCCCACAAACAAGGTATTTATCATGGTATCAGTTGATATTGTTGCGTTTTCTTGCTGTAAACTTGATACATTTATTTCTTCAGTTTAAGCAGGGATTGACTCTCAAGAATACTAGAATAACTACTACAAATTTTGAGTATGTAAAATTTGGAATTTCTAACTTACTAAAAGGTTGCTGTGGTTTTAGTTCCATTTTAGCATGCAGGTAAGATAATAATAGGTAAAATAGTTTATTATATTAATAGTTTTTTAATTTATTTCAGTTGCCTCATGAATTTGTTTAAACTTAATATTCTCAGTAAACCTTCAAAATAGTTTCTTACACATATGACTTTCTTATAGAGAAAATACAAAATACATTTTTATTTCATTCTTTTGTCCACTAGGCATGTCTATAATTATGTCTATAATTTCATAAAATTAGCCTTCAAATAAGTCTTCTAATTATGAGTCTGTTTCCACACAGAAATGGTGTTAAATAAGATCTTTTTCTTTTCTTTCTTCCTTTCTTTTTTTTTTTTTTTTTTTTTGATGGCTAGAGAGTACTTACACTAACCAGAGAGAGGAATGGAAAGAGAGAGAGAGAGGGAGAAAGCACCACTCCACAAAGGAGCACAGTCACACCATAATTCCTTCTCCATTCTCAATCCTGTCAGGATTTTGGGCATGCATGAACACATGCCTGATGTTTTTTTCCAAGTCACCAGAGTCAGGATTCAAACTACAATCAGTCATGTGGGATCTGGCTCCCTTAATCACTTTGCTACTGGGCTGGCCTGAATATGATTTCATTTTCTATTCAACAGTTTAAAAATAAATTGTAGTATTCCCCACTTATTTGCAGGGGACACATTATTCTAACATCCCAGTGGATACCCGAAGCTGTGGATTGTACTGAACCTATATGTGCTATGTTTTTCCTATACATATATACCTATGATAAAGTTTAATTTATAAATTAGGCACAGTAAGAAGTAATAATTAATATTAGGACAGTTATACCAATGTACTGTAATAAGATTACGGGGATCACTAGTCTTGTGCTTTGGGGTCATAATTAAGTAAAATAAAGGTTACTTGAGCCATGTATTATGATAGTGCAACAGTTGATCTGATAACCTAGATAGTTACCAAGTAACTCACCAGCAGGTAGCATGTACATCATGGATACACTGGACAAAGGGATTAGTCTTGTCCTGGGTGGGATGGAGCAGAATGGTACAAGATTTCATTGCAATATTCAGAGTGGCATGCAATTTAAAACTTAGGAATTTTTGGGACCAGCAGTTAGCGTAATGGCTATGTCGCTGGACTCCCACGTAGTTGACGCTGTTTGCTTAAAACTCACGCCGGGCATGTGTGCGTGCATGCCCAAGATCCTGAGAGGAGAATGGAGGAGAAGGGATTGCAGCATGACCATCCCCCCTAGGGGGTGATTTCTCGCTTTCTGTCTCTCTGTCTCTCTCAGGCTGGTGAGTGCATGCGCCCTATCGCAAAAAGTTCTCCAAAAATAAAAAATAAAAAAAAAACTTAGGAATTGTTTATTTCTAGAATTTTTCACTTAATTCTTTCAAGTCACAATTGATTACAGGTAACTAAAACCATAGAAAGTGAAACCACAGATAACAGAGGACTGTACTGTAGCCAATATTTTAAAAGAAAGACATAATTCTCTCTCCTTTTTAAAATAAACATGTACACAGGTGTGCAAATATACCTTGATTATCTAAAAGTCCTCTGTGTTCCTATAATATAAGGTAATCATTATTGCCAGTATACAGTGATTTATCAATTTTAAATTTTACATTGTTGACTGATGGATTTTTTTTATGTATTCTTTAGGTATTTTAAGTTTAGTTGTGGGGTGCAGTTAAGTAACTTAGAAACAATTTGATCCTTTCAAGTCTTGATTATTTTGGGGGGATGGGTGGGTAGATTCTTACTATAGGGTGTGTGCACTCACCAGAGAGACAGAGAGAAATCAGCCCCTGGGGGGTGGCCACACAGCAATCCCTTCCTCTGTTTTCCTCCTGGGATTTTGAGCATTCACGCACATGCATCCAGCATGAGTTTCAAGATGCTGAGTCTAGGACTTGAAGCACCATCATCCATGCAGTTCAGTCAGTGTTTTAACCACTACGCCACCTGCTGGACCCTTTTTAAAGATTTTTCTCATAGGATGCACTTGCCTGAGAGGAAAGAAACAGATTCAGAGAGAGGTACAGTGAGAAATCACCTCCTGGAGGATTGACTATGCCACAGTCCCTTCTCCTCTATTCTCCTCTTGGGATTTTGGGCACACACACATACATGCACATGGACCCGAGTTTTAAGCCTCCAGGTCTAGAACTCAAACCGCAGTTGACTCTGTGGGAGTCCAGCGTCGCAACCTTTATGCCATCTGCTGGTCCCAAATTCCAAGAATTGTTCTGCCTGCCCCTCTCCAGTATAGTTCTTTCCCCAGCTTTGGCAGTTTCCTTGCTGCAGTACCAGAGTGTGTTCCTAATGCTAACTATGAAGTTGGCACAGACTCCACAGATTAAGATTACAACCCAACAAAAGCTGTCTGTGTAAGTATCACGTACTAACCAATTGCATCACTGGAGTGCCACAGAAGCTGTCTGAACTGAAGGCAGTTGCAGGTTCAGGGTTTCCCAAGCCAGCTGCATTACTGATGAACTGACTACAAATTTGAGGGTTCTAACTGCTCCTCCCGTTTGATAATTTGCCAGAATGATTCAAAGAATCCTGAAAAGTACTATACTTATTGTTATAGTTTTATTATAAAAGACACAAATCAGGACCAGAGAAATGAAGAGACCTCATAGGGTGAGGTCTGGGAAGATCAGGAACAACAGAGTTTTCATGTCCTCCTCATGGAATCAAGACATGTCACCCTCTTAGTACTTAGTGTTCACAAAGCAGGAATTTCAGCTGAGCTTTGGTATTCAAAGTTATCACTGGAGGTTAATTTTGTAGGCGTGATTGATGAAATCACTGGCCACACAACTGAACTCACTCTAGTCTACCTGCTGTTCCTCAAGGAGGTTAGGCTAATGTCACCTGGCTCAAAGCCCAAACCCTCTAATCACATTGTTATCTTTGTAGCATAGCTGGCCCTCATCCTGAAACTTACATAAGTACCCATTATGAGTCACTTAGCATAAACTCAGGTATGGTCACAGGGGCTCATGATGAATAACAAAGACTCCTGTCACTTGGGAAATTCTAAGGGGTTAGAAGCTCCCTCCCAGGGATCTGGAACAAAGACTGAATTCTTTATTATATAACAAGCAAATACCTGCATTGATCAATTTTCAACCAAAAACTTGAAAAAACCCACAGATCTTTGTAACTCTCCTCTTTGTAGCTCTTTCTTCATTAATACTCTGCCCTGCAAATTTTAGCTGTCTTAGCTTTCTCAAATTCTCAGTATTTCTTCTCAATACAGGGAGACCATTTGTATTCTCCTTCTCTGTACTGTGGCCTCAGCACTCCTCAGGCCTGTATTGCCTCTTACCTGGTGTCTGCAAACCATGTCTCATGTCCTTTGTTCAGTGCTATAGTTATTTAGAGTGGAAGAGCAAATCTGGATCACATTACTCCATTATGACTGCCAACAGAAGTCTCTTCTTTGTCTTAGAAAGTTGTTGGAGATAATTAAATGGCATTGTACTCAACTAAATTTTCTAAGAAAGTTTGTGTTATCATTTTCTCCACATAAATTATCTGCTAAAAAAACATTTCTGTAAATTCCAGGGTAACTACAAGAATATGTAATATTTTAAAGCCATAAAACAATGTTGGCACAAACCGATTTTGAAAGTATTAATATAATTGGTTGATAAGTGGTAGAGCCTAATTTCAAACCTCAGAAGTGTAGTTCCAGAGCATACACCTTTGTTTAACTAGAGGTTTCTTTGTCAAACCCCTAGTTAAACCGATGCAAAGTATAAGGATTTATATAAAGGCATACCTCACTTGTTTGCATCTTGCTTTATTGTATTTCGCAGATACAGATATAAACATAGATTTTTTTTTTTTTTTTACAAATTGAAGATTTACAGCAAGTAAGCTTGTGGGTGCCATTTTTCTTTTTCTTTTTTGTAAGAGATTTTTGCCGTAGGGCACATGCAATCGCTGGAGAGATGGTGAAAATAAAGATAGAAATCACCTCCCGGGGCAATGGCCACACTGCACTCCCTTCTCCTCCAGTCTCCCCTCAGGATTTGGGGCATGCACACACGTGCCTGGCATGAGTTTCAAGCCTCTGGGTCTGAGACTCAAACTGTAGTCGGCCATGTGGGAGTTCAGTGATATAATCATTAAGCCATCTGCTGGTCCTAAAGGTGCCATTTTTCTAACAGTTCATGCTCACTTCATGCCTCTGTGTCACATTTAGGTTATTCTTGTGCTGTTTCAAGCTTTCGTTACATCTCTTATGGTGGCCTGTGATGAGTGATCTTGATGTTACCATTGTAAATACGGTCCCACAAACTGCACCTATAAGAGAGCAAACCTACTAGATAAATATCATATGTTCTGATGGCCCTATGAACCCTTATTCTGTGAGATACAACAGTATTGAAATCAGACTTACTGGGGCCAGCAGGTGGCATGATGGCTAAGGGTGCTGGACTCCCACATGGCCGACTGTGGCATGAGTCCCAGACCTGGTGGCTTGGTTTCTCACTTTCTCTCTCCCTCCCCCCGCCTCTGGTCAAAGTAAAGTAAGTTAATAAAGTAAAATAAAATAATTCTTAAAAAAAGAAAAAGAAGGGAACCAGCAGTTAGCGTAATGGCTATGTCGCTGGATTCCCACGTAGTCGACCGCGGTTCGCGTACCGGACCCGGTGGCTTAAAACTCACGCCGGGCGCGTGTGCGTGCGTGCCCAAGATCCCGAGAGGAGAATGGAGGAGAAGGGATTGCGGCGTGACCATCCCCCCTGGGGGGTGATTTCTCGCTTTCTGTCTCTATGTCTCTCTCTGTCTGTCTGGCGAGCGCACACGCCCTATAGCGAAAATCTCTCTCCAAAAAAAAAAAAGAAAATTAGGCTTACTAAAAACCCTGCAATGAATGACCTCTGAGTATTTGAGTGAAAGGAGGAGTCACACATCTTCCCCTGTAAATCAAAAGTTAGAAATGATGAAACTAAGTGAGGAAGGCATATAGGCTGAAAGCTAGACCTCTTGTGCCAGTTAGCCAAATTGTGATTGTACAGGAAAACATTTTCAAAGGAAGTTAAAAATGTTAAACAGCCTTATTGCTGATAAGTTTTAGTTGTCTGGATAGATCAAACCAGCCACAACATTTTCTTAAGCCAAACCTAAGCCCTAACCATGTCCTAACTCTCTGATTTTATGAAAGAGGCAAAGAAGCTATAAAAGATAAGTTTGAAGCTTCAAGAGATTGGTTCATGAGATTTAAGTAAAACTGCCTCTGTATCACCAAAGTACAAGGCAGAGTAGCAAGTGATGATACAGAAGCTGCAGCAAGTTACTCAGAAGATCTTTTGGGTAGTCAGGCAAGTCATGATTTTTTTTTCTCTTTTGTCATGCAAAAATGTGTCACAACCTTTCTGATGACCCAATAGCTAAGATAGTTGATAGAGGTGGCTAAACCAAACAACAGATTTTCTGTGCAGAAGAAACAGCCTTAGACTGGGAAAAGATGCCATCTAAGACATGGCCACAAAGGAAAAGTCAATGCCTGGCTTCCAAGGACAGGCTGGCTTTTGTTAGAGGCTAATGGAGCTGGTGATGTGAAGTTGAAGCCAGTGCCATTGCCATTCTTAAAAATTGTGCTCTTAAAATTGTGCTAAATCTGCTCTGTCTGTGCCCTGTAAATGGAGTGATGGAGCCTACTTATAGCAGCACATCTGTTTACTGCATGGTTTACTAAATATTTGAAGCCCACTGTTGAGACTTACTGCCCACAAAAAAAAAAAAAGATGCCTCTTAAAATATTACTGCTCACTGACAATGACCTGGTCACTCAAAAGCTCTAATGGAGATGTACAGGAGATTAATGTTTTTTTGTTTGTTTATTTGTATGTTTTTTAGAGAGATTTTTGCTATAGAGCATGTGTGCTCACTGGAGAGACAGAGACAGAGGCGAGAAATCACCTGGGGGCGGGGGGAGGATGGCCATGACACAATCTTTTTTTCCTCCTCCATTCTCCTCTCAGGATTTTGTGTATGCACACACACACGTGCATGAGTTTTAAGCACCAAGTCCAGGACTTGAACCATGATCAACTTAAACCATCTGCTGGTCTCTGTTTTTATATCTATTAGCGTCCATTCTGTGGCCCATGCATCGAAGAGCATTTCAACTTTAAAGTCTTGTTGTGTAGAAATATATTGTATAAGTCTATAGCGGCCATAAATAGTGATTTGGATCTGGGCAAAACTTCCTAGAATGGATTTACCATTCTGAATGTCATTAAGAATATTCGTAAGGGGCTGGACAGTGGTTCAGCAATAAAGGTGTAATGCTCAATGAGGCAAACCCTGTTGGGAAGTTTTCCAGTTTCCATCCAGAGACCTCTCTGGGTATGCAAAGCACACTTGTGCCCATGATCCTGGCTGCTCATGGTTGGGGGAAGATCTTGGTTTCAGGACCCTGTCAGGAGTGCTGTCTCTCTCTCTTTGTCTCATTCATAGAATAAATAAATAAATAAATAAAAGAATACTCATGATTCATGGGAGGTCAATCTATCAACATTAAGAAGAAGTGGATTCCAGCCTCGTGGATAACAGAAGTTCAAGATTTCAGTGGCAGAAGTAACTGTAGAATAGAAGTAGAATAGAAATAGCAAGAGGAGTAGAATTAAAAATGAAGCCTGGAGATGTGACAGAACTGCTGCATGACAGAACTTGAATGGATGAGGAGTTGCTTTTTATTGATGAACAAAAAGTGATTTTTTAAAGCTGAAATTTATTCTTGGTAAAGACGCTATGAATATTGTAGAAATGACAAAAAGGATGTAGACTATTACATAAACTCAGTAAAGCAGCAGCAGGGTTTGAGAGAATTAGCTACAATTTTGAAAGAAGTTGTTCTATGGGTGAAATGCTGTCATACAGCATTGCTTGCTACAGAGAAGTCTTTCACATAAGGAGTCCATTTATGCAGCAGTCTTCATTGTTTTGTTTTAAGAAGTTGCTATGGCCACTCTAAACTTTGGCAACTACCACCCTGGTCATCCAGCATCCGACATTAAAGTAAGACCGTTTACCAGCGAAAGAGATTACAGATCACTGAAGACAGAGATGATCATTATCATTTTTTAGCAAAATGAGTTTTTCTTTTTAATTTATCATTTTATTCTTGACGGAGCATGTGTGTACACATGAGAGAGAAAGAAAAGGGAAAAGGAATATGTTCCACAGGGTCTGACCACACTGGGATCCCCTTCTTTTAGTCCTCCCATCTGTGGGGTCCTGGGCACTCATTCACACATGTGTGTCCAGTGTGTTTCAGGAGAAGCAGACCTGGTATTCAAAATGTAGTCACCAAGTGGGTCAGCTTCCCTTGAGCAGCACATCACTGCTGCACCACTCAGCCAGTAAAGTTTGGGTTTTTTTAGTTATATATCTGTTTATTATTTTTCTTAAAATTGACCAGAGAGAGACAGAGCAAGGGAAAGGGAGAAAGCAAGCTGCGAGATGTGACAGAACTGCTGCATGACAGAACTTGAATGGATGAGGAGTTGCTTTTTATTGATGAACAAAAAGTGATTTTTTAAAGCTGAAATTTATTCTTGGTAAAGACGCTATGAATATTGTAGAAATGACAAAAAGGATGTAGACTATTACATAAACTCAGTAAAGCAGCAGCAGGGTTTGAGAGAATTAGCTACAATTTTGAAAGAAGTTGTTCTATGGGTGAAATGCTGTCATACAGCATTGCTTGCTACAGAGAAGTCTTTCACATAAGGAGTCCATTTATGCAGCAGTCTTCATTGTTTTGTTTTAAGAAGTTGCTATGGCCACTCTAAACTTTGGCAACTACCACCCTGGTCATCCAGCATCCGACATTAAAGTAAGACCGTTTACCAGCGAAAGAGATTACAGATCACTGAAGACAGAGATGATCATTATCATTTTTTAGCAAAATGAGTTTTTCTTTTTAATTTATCATTTTATTCTTGACGGAGCATGTGTGTACACATGAGAGAGAAAGAAAAGGGAAAAGGAATATGTTCCACAGGGTCTGACCACACTGGGATCCCCTTCTTTTAGTCCTCCCATCTGTGGGGTCCTGGGCACTCATTCACACATGTGTGTCCAGTGTGTTTCAGGAGAAGCAGACCTGGTATTCAAAATGTAGTCACCAAGTGGGTCAGCTTCCCTTGAGCAGCACATCACTGCTGCACCACTCAGCCAGTAAAGTTTGGGTTTTTTTAGTTATATATCTGTTTATTATTTTTCTTAAAATTGACCAGAGAGAGACAGAGCAAGGGAAAGGGAGAAAGCAAGCTGCCAGGTCCAGGACTCAAACCATGGTCGGACATAAGGAAGTCCAGCACCTTAACCATCATGCCACCTGCCAGCCCCCGGGAAACTTGTTTTTTTGTTTTTATGTTTTGTTTTGTTTTGTTTGAGAGGTTTTTGCTATAGGGCGTGTGCACTCACCAGACAGATAGAGACAGAGAGACAGAAAGCGAGAAATCACCCCCCAGGGGGGATGGCCACACCGCAGTCCCTTCTCCACCATTCTCCTCTTGGGATCTTGGGCACACACGCACACGTGTCCGGCATGAGTTTTGAGCTACGTGGTCTGGGACTCGAACCACGGTCGACTACATGGGAGTCCAGCGACATAGCCATTACACTAACTGCTGGTCCCAGGAAAGTATTTTTTAATTAAGATATGAACATGGTTTTTTAATATATAATGCTATTACACTCTTAATGCACTGGGAAATAAAAAATTTCATTTCACTTGCTATATTGCAATATTAAATTTATTGCACTAGTCTTGAACCAAACCTGCAGTATCATTGAAGAATGATAGTAACAAATGGAATTAAATAAATCATTTTTTTAAAAAAGAGAGAGAGAAGAGTTTGTCTTCATTAACTTCCCAGGCCTAGTATCCTCTTAACTATTCTTTTCTTTGTCTTTTTTAAAGAATTATTTTATTTGGGGCCAGCAGGTGGCTTGGTGGTTAAGGGCCCTGGATTCCCACTGGCCAACCACGGTTCAAGTCCCAGACCTAGTGGCTCACTTTCCACTCTCTCTCTCTCACACTCTGTTCCTCTCTGGTTAAATAAATAAATAAATAAATAAATTTAAGAATTATTTTATTTAACTTTAATTATTATTATTATTATTATTATTATTATTATTATTATTATTATTATTATTATTATTATTATTATTATTATTATTTTCCAATTTGATCAGTTCGAGACAGGAGGTTGAGGGGAGTAAGAAGGCAAGCCACAAGGTCCAGGACTTGAACCATGGTCAGTCATGTGGGAGTCCAGTGCCCTTAACCACCATACCATGTGCCGACCCTACTCTTACTACTTATACTTATACCTTCACAAGATTTGTGTTATTCTCATACAGCCTTCTGTCTATTTAAAGCATTCTCAACAGAATTCTCACTCTTATTCTCCCTATAAACCGCCTCATACTATGAAATTATTTCTTTCTACTTCACAGCAAAACTCTTCTATAATTAGATAATCATATTGAGAAAGTATAATTCACATTTGTACTATAAATGACACAGAGTTGATCCTACAAAATAAAGGATATTTTGCTTTAATAAATGAATTGTTCAACCCGTGACCTTACTTGTTGAAATCCCAATACTTGGGCTCTGTCTTGAATGATTAAGGATAACCCTCAGCATTCTTTACTGACTAGTCAGTCTCTCTTTCTCTCTCTTTAAATAGGTCTTTGCCATAGGGCACATGCACTCACAGGAGAGAGACAGAGAGGTAAAGTAAGAATTCGCCCCTTGGGGATGGCCGTGCCACAGTCTCATCTCCATTCTCTTCTTGGGATTTTGAGCACGCATGCACATACATGTGCCTGGCATGATTTTCAAGCTGCCAGGTCCAAGACTTGAACTGTGTGGTCAGCCACATGACAACAGTCCAGCACCTTAACCACATGCTACCTGCTGGCCCCAGTCAGCATCTCTTATCTTCAGAAGCTTCTTTGACCCAGACTCAGGTAACTGTCTGTAAACACACATTCTCAATTAGACCATTTGGGGTTTTACATTAGCTCCCTTTCTGAAAATGAAATTATTCTATCTTAGAGTTTGCCTTTAAAATAAAAATAATTTCAGGTGATTATCAGACTGTTTTTTTGCTCTAAATTTTTGCTGTAGCTCTTTGAATTTACAGGAAAATAACTTTTCAAGTATCACTTGTTTAGTGATATTTATTTATTGACAAATATACCACATTAGACTCTGCATGCTCAACTGTCTTTTCTGTTATAGTTAAATGAGGGCTAAAGATAAATTGGTTTAAAGATGGCTCATCATTTACCAACCCTGAATTTTTATGTGGATTGTTTTTTGTTCTAGTTAGCAATTTCAGATTGAGTAAATATACCATAATCTTTTATCATTTTGTACTGTGCATAAACAGTTTTTAAATTCTGAGTTTTCATAGAAAAGAACCAAACTCATCAACTTTAGAGTACTTACATAATAAATGCATTTTTTTAATACACCTGAATTAAAACATTTTCATTGTCAACGAGTAAAAAAAAAAAAATCTTCTTTTATAATTTTTTTTTAGTACAACACCTCAGGTATTGAGCCCCACTATTACATCTCCCCCAAATGCACTGCCTCGAAGAAGTTCACGACTTTTTACTAGTGACAGCTCTACAACCAAGGTAATTTAAAGATTTCTTTTCTTTCTTTTTCTTTTCCTTTTTTTTTCTCTTAAATTTTGCCATAGAGTGTGTGTGCTCCCTGGAAATAAAGAGAGAAAAGGTGAAAATGAGAAAGCACCCCACCAGGGGAGATGACCACCCCACAATCCTTTCTCCTCCATTCTCTCCACTCTTGGGATTTGGGGCATGCACACATATACACCCTGAATGTCGTCCAAAGTACCAGATCCAGTACTTGAACCATACAGTTGGCCATACAGGATCCAACTGCCTTAACCACCACACCACTTGGCTGACCCAATGTAAAAATTTCTGTATATCACATTTATGTAATGCTTCCCTACTAAAGTTTCCATTTATTGATGACTCTATATATAGTAAGTAAATAGACTGTTTATTCTCTTTTTTTTTTTTTTTCTCATTTTGCCAGATTACATGTGCTCTCACCAAAGAGAAAGGGAGAAGAAAAGGCACCCCCAACAGGGCTTGGTTACACTACAATCCCTCCTCCTTCCATTTCTTCATCTACTCTCATGTACACATGCCTAGTGTATTTTTTTAAGCTGCTGGGGCTGGGATTCGAACTGTGTGGTTGGCCATGTGGGATCTGCCTCCCTTAACCAGGAGGCCAAAAAGCCAGCCCTAAAGAGACTCTAAAATTAATTTTGTGTGTGTGTGTGTGTAAGGTCATCTATAATTTTTTGTGATTTAAAAAAAAAAACTCATTTATTAAATATTATATATGGGGTCAGCCAGTGGCTTGGTGGTTAAGGTAGCTGGATCCCACATGACCGACTACGCAATTTGAGTCCTGGACCCTATGACTTGAAAATCACACCAGGTGCATGTGCATGTGTGCCTAAAATCCTGAGAGGAGTCTGGGAGAGATAGGATTGCAGCGTGGCCATCTCCTCCAGGGCGGTGAGGGGAAGGGTTGCTTTCTCACTTTCTCTTCTCTCTGGCAAGTGCATGTGCCCTATAGCAAACAGAAATAATAATAATAATAAAAATTTAAAATATAACATTATTGAAATAACAAAACTATAATACTGGATAGCAGCCAATGGCTATAGGGAGTCAGGGTTGAGGTCATGATGTGACTACTAAAGCATCACATAAAGGAATTTGTGTGTGTTGGTGGAACTGTCATGTACCCTGATTATTGTGGGTGATCACACAAAGCCACTCATGTGATAAAATTTTATAGGAACACACGAGTTTATATAAAAATTGACGAAATCCAAATGAGGGCTGTAGTTTTAGTTCATAATGTACTATCAGTTACAGTTTCTTGAAAACGATGATGTACTTTGGTTATGTCAGATATTCTTGGTGGAAGATAAAATGGAAATGCTTTGGTTTTTGTTTTGTTTTGTTTTTTTACAACTTCTTGAAAGTCTTAATCATTTCAAAATAAAGTTATTGTTCATTTCAAATGATGGGTCTTTGATAGATTTTCCTTTTCTTTTTTTTTATTTTTAGTTTTATTCATTATCATTTTCTTCTATTTTGACCAGATAGAGACAGACAGAGAGAAAGGGAGAGTGAGAAAGCAAGCCACCACCTCCAAGACTTAAATCGTAGTCAACCATGTAGGAGTCCAGCCCCTCAAACACTGCGCCACCTGCCAATCCCTCTATGGGCAATCTTTAACTTTGACATAGCCAAATCAACAATTTTAGGATTTATCAGTGATACTCTGAGACCATTAGATTACTTTGACTTATTTTTAAATGGTAAAAATGAGAATGTGATACACTTTGAGAAAAGAGCAGCTCTTTAATATTTTTTTATTTTAGCATTTTTTTTTAAGAATTATTTTATTGAACTTTATCTTTATTTCTTTATTTTGACTGAGAGGGACAGAGAGAGAGAGAAAGCAAGCCACCAGGTCCGGGACTCGAACTGTGGTTGGCCATGTGAGAATCTAGTGCCCCTAATCACCACACCATCTGTCAGCCCCTAAAAAAATTTTTTTGGAATTATCAGAGGGGGCATGCACTTGCCAGAGAGAGGAAGAAAATACCCCCAATAGGATGTGGTCACAGCACAATCCCTTCCCCTGAATGCCCACTTACCTGGTGTATTTTTCAAGCTGCTGGCTTCAGGATTTGAAGTGTAGTCAGCTATGTGGAGTCCCACTCCCTTTACTAGTAGGCCACTGAGCTAGCCCAGAAAAGAGCAACTCTTAGTGCTGACTCACATTAAAGCACTATTATTTAATGAAATTTAGGTTCAGAATTATTGCATTTAGGGAACCAGCAGTTAGTGTAATGGCTATGTCGCGGAACTCCCACATAGTCGACCGCGGTTCTCATCCCAGACCCGGTGGCTTAAAACTCACGCCAGGCACGTGTGCGTGTGTGCCCAAGATCCCAAGAGGAGAATGGAGGAGAAAGGATTGCGGCGTGACCATCCCCGTGGGGGGTGATTTCTCTTTTTCTGTCTCTATGTCTCTCTATGTCTGTCTGGCGAGCGCACACGCCCTATAGTGAAAAACCTCTCCAAAAAAAAAAAGAATTATTGCATTTAAAATTAAATGACTTTGAAGACCTTTGTTTCTGGAAAATTTCTTTCCTCTGAGAAAAATGTAAATTAATTAAGATTTTACATTTATTTTATACCTAATACTTGAGAAAAGGTTGAAGGGAAGAAGTCTAAAATATATATAACGAGTGTGAATTTTCCTCCCTTTTACAGGAGAATAGCAAAAAATTAAAAATGAAATTTCCACCTAAAATCCCAAACAGAAAAACAAAAAGTAAAACTAATAAAGGAGGAATAACTCAACCTAACATAAATGATAGCCTGGAAATTACAAAATTGGATTCTTCCATTATTTCAGAAGGGAAAATATCCACAATCACACCTCAGATCCAGGCTTTTAATCTACAAAAAGCAGCAGCAGGTCTGTTTTAAAAGCTTTGCATTTTGTTTTATGATGCACTTATTTTAAGTAAATTTCATTATGTTCATTACACTGTCTTCGTTGTTTGCTAGATACATGTTGGAATTTTTAGTGGGTTATTTTGTAATTAGCCTTTCTAGAAAGACAGATTGTTCTGTTGTGTTTTTCTATTTTGTTTACTATCTTGTTTTCTCCTAGAAGGTTTGATGAGCCTTCTTCGTGAAATGGGGAAAGGTTATTTAGCTTTGTGTTCATACAACTGTAAAGAAGCTATAAATATTCTGAGCCACCTACCTTCTCACCACTACAATACTGGCTGGGTACTGTGCCAAATTGGAAGGGCCTATTTTGAACTTTCAGAATACATGCAAGTAAGTAGAGAAACAGTTACATATGCCTTTCTAGAGAAAATTTCAATTTAATTAAAATGCCCATACTTGAAAAGACTATATCTAAAAGGTCATTATTTATCATGTCGTGTCTGTGTATTTATTTTCTCAGTATTTGTGATTTATAGATACAGTTCTTTCTTATATTCAGGGATAATTTAAATTCTTTGGTTTTCTTTTTTTTTTGAGATAGATTTGTAGAAAACCAAGTCATCAAGACATTGTTATATGGATCCTCATTTTATACTTAGTTGGGTTAACAATACATATTTACCATGTACTAGGTATTTATAATCTTATTCTTTCTACAATAAACAGTTATTTACTGGGATTAATTTTTGGTATATGTTTTATAAACTTGAAGAAATGCTATGAAGAAAATTGTATTTAATTGAGGACAAAATGGCCTAATCACAAGACTTTTATCCTTTTAGGTTTTTTTCCTTTATTCTCAAAGGGCACATGCACTTGCCAGAGAGGGACAGAGAAGCAAAGAAAGAGAAATAAGCGTCCCCCAGCAGGACATGGTCATACCACAGTCCCTCTTCCTTTGTTTCTGTATCCTGTCAGGATTTGGGGCACGCTTATGTACACTACTGGCATGTTTTTCAAGCTGCTGGGGCCAGGATTCAAACCACATTTGGCCTTTTGGAGTCTACCTTCCTTAATTAAACACTAGGCTACAGGGCCTGCCCAAGATAGTTATTTTTGACAGGGTCATATCTGTGGCAATCTTCCTGCCCTAGCTTCACAATTAGGTAAGATTACAGTCACATTCAAGTCTATCCAGTGTGTTGAGGAACTCCGGCCTGCTGTGTGGCTTCAAGCTTCCCAAGTGGCTTCTAGCCTCCAAAGCCATAGTATATATTGTGGCTGGATTATATCCTTTTAATTTTTAATTTTGTTGCTTTATTTACTTGTTTATACCAGAAAAAGGGAAAGGATAACTAACCTAAAGCCAAAGAAAATTCTAATTTCCAACTTAAATTACCTCCATGTTCTCTTTCCTAAGACATTTTCCCCCTGCCCCTAAATTTTAAAAAAGAAAAACAAGGGACCAGCAGATAGCGTAATGGTTATGTCTGTGGATTTCCCCATGGTTGACCACACTTTGGGACCCAGCGGCTTGAAACTCATGCTGGGCACATACGCATATGTGTCCAAAACCCTGAGAGAAGAATGGAGGAGAAGGGATTGCAAAGTGGCCATTCCCCAGGGGGGTGATTTCTCGCAATTTACATATTAATAAAATTTCTCTAACATGGATTATTGAAAGTTAACTTTTTATTTTTTTACCTTTTTGCTCTGTTTGCTTCCAGTTTATTTATTTGGTATATATTTCAGTATATATTATGTTCTAGATTCTATAATGTAGGTAGGCAGATAGTTTCTTGCCTCTAGTGTACATTCTTAGTAAGAGATGGATTGTAGGCCAGTAAGTGCTTAAAAACAGGTACTAATAAGTCCTATGAAGGAAAATAAAGGACATTAAGGAGACTGAAAAACTGAAGTATGATGCTGTATTTTTAAAACTGTGCTTAGAGAAACAAGGTTACTTTTATCTTTGAAAAAAGAGCCACACAAAGATCTAGAGAGAAAGTGTTCTAGGCAGACAATAAATGTAGAGGATACATATTTGTGTAGTTTTGGATGGTACATAAGAAAGACTTGTAGCCAAAAGTCCCACATCTGCATTATGACCCTTTACTAATACGTAATATGTGTTTTTGTACATGACAGGTAACAACAATATTTGGGAAGCCTTTTAAAAATTATTTCTAATTTATTCCCTTTTTAAAAAAAAGAATTATTTACTTAATTTTATTTATCATTAGTATTATTTTATAATTTGCTATAGGACACACATGTTCCCGGAGAAAGATGGAGAGAGAAAGTGAAAAAGCAAGCTGCCAGGTCCAGGACTCGAACTACAGTTGGCATGTGGCGGTCCAGCACCTTAACCACCACACCACTTGCTGGCCCCTCTAATTTCATTATTTCACGAATACTTTAAAATACATGAATTTTTGCTGTTTCCCAATTCAAGGAAGTGCTACAAAGGAAAGGGTCATTAGTAGGTGGGGACTGTATTTCCTCCCTGATACAATGTCAGGAGGTGTGTTCAGCGCTCAACAGCATAGAGTGCAGCCATCTTACCCTGCTTTTCTCTAAAGTTTTCAACTCAACCTCTCGGTAAAGGTAATGCAAAATAGGACTTACATCTAGAAATCATTACTCTATCACCTTTCCTGAGAGACTTACTCTATAAAACCATGATTAAAACTTGGATATGGCTGGGACCAGTTGTTGGACTCCCACGTAGCTGACCACAGTTTAAGTCCTGGACCCGATGGCTTAAAACTCACACTGAGGAACCAGCAGTTGGAGTAATGGCTATGTTGCTGGACTCCCATGGACTCGGTTCGAATCCTGGACCCGGTGGCTTAAACTCACACCAGGCGTGCGTGCGTGTGTGTGTGTATGTGGAAGATCCTGAGAGGAGAATGGAGAAGGGATTGCGGTGTGGCCATCCCCCCTGGGGGGGTGATTTCTCGCTTTCTAACTCTGTCTCTCTCTGTCTGGCTGGCAAACGCATGTGCCCTATGGCAAAAACCTCTCCAAAAAAAACAAAATTTAAAACTTTGGATATGGGGACCAGCAGATGGCATAATGATTGCATCACTGAACTTCCACGTAGTCAACCGAGGCTCAAGTCTTAGATCTGGTGATTTAAAAAGTTTATGCCAGGCGTATGTTTATGCATACCCAAGATCCTGAGAGGAAAATGAAGAAGGGATAGTGGCATGGCCATCCTCCCCAACCTCTAGGGGGGGATGATTTCTCGCTTTCTGTCTGTCTCTGGCGAGTGCATGCACCCTATAGCAAAAATCTCTCAAAAAAAGAAAAGAAAAAACCTGGATATGTATTTTTGAGTAGAAAATTTTCTCTGTCTTTTTAGTAGAAACTTAAATTTTTTTCTGAGTTCATGTTCTTACCCACAGCCTATGTATAAAAGTAGGTTAAATGTGAATTTGACCTACCACAGAAAGTTGTTCAATTTGTTCTTGTTATTACTAATTTATATAAAACCATAATACAAGGCACCATTACACTGATAAGAGTGACACTGTTCCTCCATGTATATGTAAATTGTATCAACTCGTTTTCCCTTACTAGTTCTTATATTTCAGGCTGAAAGAATATTCTCAGAGGTTAGAAGAATTGAAAATTACAGAGTTGAAGGTATGGAGATTTACTCTACAACACTTTGGCATCTTCAGAAAGATGTTGCTCTTTCAGTTCTTTCGAAAGACTTAACGGACATGGATAAAAATTCACCAGAGGTATGTTAACCACTGCTTACATGTTTATCTTTTGATCATCCTTAACAAATGGAGATAAAGCAAATAGTCCAAACAGTATTCTGTATCACCCACACTTAATTTTCTTTATCTAGACTGAGATTCAGAAAAGAGAAAGCCCTAGAATACATGTTACAGACTCACAAATAGAAAGAGCTCATTTTAAATTAAAGTAAGTTAGCCACTATAATGATCATTTTAAGACACAGGCACAATTCACATTTACCAATTTTATAGGAATTATCTCTCAGTGCTTCTCAAGATTATTTAGTGGTACTTTCTAACTAAGCTTAGAATTATATAGTCAGGTCTAACTATTCCCAGTACGTCGACAGTTCTGTGAGCACTGAAGTAGCTCATACTGGGCCTCTGCTCCTAGGGGAAGAGTCTGTGCTTTATGTATGTCTCACATAGATTATAATCTTAAATCCTGAAAACACCTCGTCTTGGTAAATTCTGTTTTATTTATTTAACAAAAGGGAAAATAAGGTTCAGAAATGAGATTAAGGAGCAGGACCCGCTCGTGGCATAGTGGTTAAGGCACTGGACACTCCCACGTGGCCAACCATGGTTTGAGTCCCTGACCTGGTGGTTTGCTTTCTCACTTTCCCTCTCTCTGTCCCTCTCTCTCTCTGGTCAAATTAAAATAAATAATTTTTTTTTAATCTGTGATATATGTATTTTTTTTTTTTTGGAGAGATTTTCACTATAGGGCACGTGTACTCGCCAGACAGACAGAGGGAGACATAGAGACAGAAAGCGAGAAATCACCCCCCAGGGGGGACAGTCACGCCACAATCCCTTCTCCTCCATTCTCCTCTCGGGATCTTGGGCATGCACACACCCGTGCCCGGCGTGAGTTTTAAGCCACCGGGTCCGGGACATGAACCGCGGTTGACTATGTGGGAGTCCAGAGACATAGCCATTATGCTAACTGCTGGTTCCCTTAAATCTGTAATTTTAAAAAAAAAGAAATGAGTTAAAGAGTGAAGGGCCACCCTATGAACAGATGCCAGTGGATGAGATTTAAATTTTGTCTGTGTTCAGAGCCAGAGCTGCTTCTCTGCACTGAACTGTTCTTAGTTTTGTGGTCATATCTATATGAGGATTGACACAGGAAGGCAGAGTTACCTTGTTCTTTTCAACTCAACCTCTCGGTAAAGGTAATGCAAAATAGGACTTACATCTAGAAATCATTACTCTATCACCTTTCCTGAGAGACTTACTCTATAAAACCATGATTAAAACTTGGATATGGCTGGGACCAGTTGTTGGACTCCCACGTAGCTGACCACAGTTTAAGTCCTGGACCCGATGGCTTAAAACTCACACTGAGGAACCAGCAGTTGGAGTAATGGCTATGTTGCTGGACTCCCATGGACTCGGTTCGAATCCTGGACCCGGTGGCTTAAACTCACACCAGGCGTGCGTGCGTGTGTGTGTGTATGTGGAAGATCCTGAGAGGAGAATGGAGAAGGGATTGCGGTGTGGCCATCCCCCCTGGGGGGGTGATTTCTCGCTTTCTAACTCTGTCTCTCTCTGTCTGGCTGGCAAACGCATGTGCCCTATGGCAAAAACCTCTCCAAAAAAAACAAAATTTAAAACTTTGGATATGGGGACCAGCAGATGGCATAATGATTGCATCACTGAACTTCCACGTAGTCAACCGAGGCTCAAGTCTTAGATCTGGTGATTTAAAAAGTTTATGCCAGGCGTATGTTTATGCATACCCAAGATCCTGAGAGGAAAATGAAGAAGGGATAGTGGCATGGCCATCCTCCCCAACCTCTAGGGGGGGATGATTTCTCGCTTTCTGTCTGTCTCTGGCGAGTGCATGCACCCTATAGCAAAAATCTCTCAAAAAAAGAAAAGAAAAAACCTGGATATGTATTTTTGAGTAGAAAATTTTCTCTGTCTTTTTAGTAGAAACTTAAATTTTTTTCTGAGTTCATGTTCTTACCCACAGCCTATGTATAAAAGTAGGTTAAATGTGAATTTGACCTACCACAGAAAGTTGTTCAATTTGTTCTTGTTATTACTAATTTATATAAAACCATAATACAAGGCACCATTACACTGATAAGAGTGACACTGTTCCTCCATGTATATGTAAATTGTATCAACTCGTTTTCCCTTACTAGTTCTTATATTTCAGGCTGAAAGAATATTCTCAGAGGTTAGAAGAATTGAAAATTACAGAGTTGAAGGTATGGAGATTTACTCTACAACACTTTGGCATCTTCAGAAAGATGTTGCTCTTTCAGTTCTTTCGAAAGACTTAACGGACATGGATAAAAATTCACCAGAGGTATGTTAACCACTGCTTACATGTTTATCTTTTGATCATCCTTAACAAATGGAGATAAAGCAAATAGTCCAAACAGTATTCTGTATCACCCACACTTAATTTTCTTTATCTAGACTGAGATTCAGAAAAGAGAAAGCCCTAGAATACATGTTACAGACTCACAAATAGAAAGAGCTCATTTTAAATTAAAGTAAGTTAGCCACTATAATGATCATTTTAAGACACAGGCACAATTCACATTTACCAATTTTATAGGAATTATCTCTCAGTGCTTCTCAAGATTATTTAGTGGTACTTTCTAACTAAGCTTAGAATTATATAGTCAGGTCTAACTATTCCCAGTACGTCGACAGTTCTGTGAGCACTGAAGTAGCTCATACTGGGCCTCTGCTCCTAGGGGAAGAGTCTGTGCTTTATGTATGTCTCACATAGATTATAATCTTAAATCCTGAAAACACCTCGTCTTGGTAAATTCTGTTTTATTTATTTAACAAAAGGGAAAATAAGGTTCAGAAATGAGATTAAGGAGCAGGACCCGCTCGTGGCATAGTGGTTAAGGCACTGGACACTCCCACGTGGCCAACCATGGTTTGAGTCCCTGACCTGGTGGTTTGCTTTCTCACTTTCCCTCTCTCTGTCCCTCTCTCTCTCTGGTCAAATTAAAATAAATAATTTTTTTTTAATCTGTGATATATGTTTTTTTTTTTTTTGGAGAGATTTTCACTATAGGGCACGTGTACTCGCCAGACAGACAGAGGGAGACATAGAGACAGAAAGCGAGAAATCACCCCCCAGGGGGGACAGTCACGCCACAATCCCTTCTCCTCCATTCTCCTCTCGGGATCTTGGGCATGCACACACACGTGCCCGGCGTGAGTTTTAAGCCACCGGGTCCGGGACATGAACCGCGGTTGACTATGTGGGAGTCCAGAGACATAGCCATTATGCTAACTGCTGGTTCCCTTAAATCTGTAATTTTAAAAAAAAAGAAATGAGTTAAAGAGTGAAGGGCCACCCTATGAACAGATGCCAGTGGATGAGATTTAAATTTTGTCTGTGTTCAGAGCCAGAGCTGCTTCTCTGCACTGAACTGTTCTTAGTTTTGTGGTCATATCTATATGAGGATTGACACAGGAAGGCAGAGTTACCTTGTTCAACCTCAACTGAGAACATGCCCATTTGATAGCTCAAATGTTGAGTCCACCGATGACCACAAAAGCACTGCAAGTATTGATTTGGTTTCACAAATTTCAGTGAGCAAGCAAATATGGAGTCTGTGAATAATGAGGATTGATTGTTTATCTATGAAAGCTCTTCGTTTTTTTCTTTTTCTTTTTAAAATTTTTGTCAGAGGACATATGTTATTACCTGAAGGAGACACAGAGAGAAAGATAGAAGGAAAGTGAGAAAGCACTCCCCTTGGGAGATGATCATGCCACAATCCCTTCTCCATTTCTTCCTACTTTCAGGAGTTTGGGCATGCACGCACATGCACTTACCATGTTCTTAAGGCCTCTGGATCCGGGACTCTAAATGTGTATGGTCCACCATGTGGAACCAACTGCCTTAACCACCACACCACTGGCTGACCCCTCAATTTTTGCCTAGTGGGATCTGAGGCTTGATTTTAGTAATCAATTTGTTTTTGCTAGATAAAATAAAAGTTTTAATTGTGTATTCGTTTTTTGTTTCCATTTTATTAAGGCCTGGTGTGCTGCGGGGAACTGTTTCAGTCTGCAACGGGAACATGATATCGCAATTAAATTCTTCCAGAGAGCTATCCAGGTTGATCCAAATTATGCTTATGCCTATACTCTATTAGGACATGAGTTTGTGTTGACTGAAGAACTAGATAAAGCATTAGCTTGTTTTCGAAATGCCATCAGAGTCAATCCTAGACATTACAATGCATGGTAAGTGCTGTCGAAGTTCAATGATAAAGTCTTATTGAGGGCACTCAGTAGTTTTTCTTGTTAGAAATCTCTTTATTGTCATGAGTTTGGTTATTTATACCTAAGGGTGGTACATATTGGTTGGTAACATCTAACCAAATGTTTTCATGTAGAATATATATGAGGTGACTTCAATCAGTTTGATGAGAAATTGAATTGCAAAAAATTTTGAAATCCATGTATAGTTCTTTCATAATATGCATTTTCCTGAACTTTTTTAAGTCACTCCTCCCATGTATCTTTAACAAACTCTAAATTAAAGGTGTTAATAGAATACCACATCCTTATACTCAACAGTCAACCTTTCTACCAAACTTTTGCAAATAATTGCTTTTGTTACTTGATTGGTTACTTTTTATTGGAGCACTCAGATAATGATTAGGGTGAAAAGTGGTTGGGAAAGTGGAGAGGAATGATCTATATCATTTCCCCATAGGTTAATAGAAAATAAACATTGAAAAAAAAAATCCACCCATTGTTGTTCTTTGAAGAGAAAGAACTATAAGTTTATTAAGAAATCATGGGGCCAGCAGGTGGCATGGTGGTTAATGTGATGTATTCCCACATGGCCGACCGTGATTTGAGTCTCAGACCTGGCAGCTTGCTTTCTCATTCTCTCTCTGTGTTCCTCTCTGGTCAAATAGAATAATTAATTAATTAATTAATTAATTTTAAAAAGAACTCAGTGTTTCAGTTTGTTAAGTAGGGTAGCTTTTTTTTATACTTGTGCATAAGCAAATAAGTTACAGGTGGTTTCATATTGTTACAAAATGAAGATATGAAAATTTTTGTTTCTTTTTCTGCCTCAACAATGATACTTATTGTATATTTTTTACTGACATGCTTGTTTAAATATTCAGAATAGGTATAATTTTGAAATCATAACTCTATGGTAGTTTTTATGTCATAGTGGTTATCGTTTGGATTAAGTGTTAGAACAGTTAAGTTTTATCATTCTGTTAGGTTGTCAGAAAACTCATGACATCTTTTTCTGTTTTTTAATGTAAAAATGCATCATGATTTTCCTGTTGACCTAGTATTTGTCACTAACTTGAAGCATTAGATTCCTAAAATTTTTTTTTTTTTTTTTTGGAGAGGTTTTCGCTATGGGACATGTGCACTTGCCAGACAGACAGAGAGAGACATAGAGACAGAAAGCGAGAAATCACCCCCCGGGGAGGGGTGGTCACACCGCAATCCCTTCTCCTCCATTCTCCTCTCGGGATCTTGGGCACACACGCACACGCACCCGGCGTGAGTTTTAAGCCACCGGGTCCGGGACGTGAACCGCGGACGACTACGTGGGAGTCCAGCGACATAGCCATTACGCTAACTGCTGGTTCCCAGATTCCTAAAATATTTTTTGATTTGTGTATGTACGTTTTTAAATGGATTGTATCTCTCATGTCTAAAGAGTTCAATTATCTGAAAGATTGAAAAAAAATGCTAGCTTTTGCTAACATTTAAAATAGTCAAGCTTGGGACCAGCAGTTGGTGTAATAGCTATGTCGCTGGACTCCCATGTAGTCGACCGCAGTTCGAGTCCTGGACCCGGTGGCTTAAACTTATGCCGGGTACGTGTGTGTGCATACCCAAGATCCCGAGAGGAGAATATAAGAGAAGGGATTGCGGTGTGGCCATCTCCCCTGAGGAGTGATTTCTCAGTTTCTGTCTCAGTCTTTCTGGTGAACGCATGTGCCCTATAGCAAAAACCTATCCAAAAGAAAAAAAAGAATTTCGATACTGAGGTAGTTAGGTAGCTACCTAACCACTGAGCATATTTATTATTCTATCTCCAAAGTAAATAGCCTGTGTTTTGTCGCCACCTTCACCATCAATAGTAGTTTTTTTTTGTTTCTCAAGGGGATAGTAACACCACAATCTCTTCTCCATTCTTCCCTAAGGATTTTGGATACATACATACCCCCATTTGGAGTTCAGGCTTTTAAGCCACCAAGTCTGGCACTAGAATCATGCCACTGGATAAATGGAATTCAATGTCAATGTCTTTTTTTTTGTTTTTTTCTGTTAAGAGAGAGAGAGATTTTAGCTATAGGGCACATGTGCTTGCCAGAGAGACAGAAAGTGAGAAATTACCCCAGGGTGGATGGCCATGCCTTAATCCCTTCTCTTCCATTACCCTCTCGGGATTTTGGGCACACACACGCGCACACACACACACACTCACACACATGAGTTTTAAGCTGCCAGATCCAGGACTCAAACCATGATCAACTACTTGGGAGTCCAGCAACATAACCATTATGCCATCTGCTGATCCCCAGTGTCTTAACCTCCATGCCACCTGCTTTGCACAATTTTTTATGCCTTTTTTCACCCATAGTACCATTATAATGATAAAACCACTTAAATAAGCAGATAGGTTATGCTTTTTTTTAAGTTTATTTTGTACTTACTCTCCACCATTATTATCTAGTTTTAGCCAAAAAGATCTCTTTAATATAAACCATCCCCAGGACCAGCAGATAGTGTAATGGCTCTGTTGCTGGACTCCCATGTTGTCGACCACAGTTCGAGTCCTGGACCCAGTGGCTTAAACTCACACTGAGTGCGTGTGCATGTTTTCCCAAGAGCCCTGGAGGAGAAGGGATTGTGGCGTGGCCATCCCCCCCGGGGGGTGATTTCTCGCTTTCTGTCTCTCTTGTCTCTTTCTGTCTTTCTGGCAAACACATACACCCTATAGCAAAAACCTCTCCCAAAAAAAGTGTATATATATATATATATATAAACCATCCCATTATATTCATTTGATGGTTTGAAAATTCACAAGAAATATGTACTTATACATCAGCCTAATAAAATTACAGTTTTAAAGTCTATAAATATATTAGCTTGCTTTGGATACAGTGTGTGGGGGGGAGCTGAACATGACACTATATGTTACACTTATTATAATATAAAATATATACACATTTGGACACAGAATATTGAAATAGCATTTGGAGTTCAGGCTTTGGGATTATAAAAGAAGATACCAAAACCTTTATTAGCTGTGTAAGTTTAAAGTTCTTTTTTTGTTAATTGCCAGAGAGTGCAAGCACTCTGCCTAAGAGAGAGATGGAAAGGGAGAAAGCTTCCCTCGGGGTGCAGTCACACCACAATCCCTTCTCCTCCTTTTCTCTGTCCTGTTGGAATTTGGGGCATGCGCACACATACAGGCCTAATGTGTTCTTCAAGCCTCCAGAGCCAAGATTCATATCACAGTCACCCATGTGGGATCCAGCTCTTTTTATCATTAGGCCATAGGGCCAACCCCAAGCAAAGTTCTTGGCACAATTGTAATAGCCACTCATTAAAAATTGGCTATTAAATCTAGATTGTAGCAGTGTGTTTAAGGATGTGGTTACTTTTTCCCATTAACATCATTTTATTTGATTGATTTGATGTATTATTTTTACATGTACAAATGATTCTTCTAAAATACTTCAATGATTTTTGTTATCACCAATTATTTTTGCCTCCCCCTAAGACCACTATTATTTTTCCATTGCTTTTTAAAGTTCCTTACATACACTTTTATTAGTTGCACTGCAGTAGCAGCCAAAAGTTTATATCTTCTAAAGTTGTACTTTGTTTTTATGTTTTCAGGTATGGTTTAGGAATGATTTATTATAAGCAAGAAAAATTCAGCCTTGCAGAAATGCATTTTCAGAAAGCACTTGATATCAACCCTCAAAGTTCAGTTTTACTTTGCCACATTGGAGTAGTAAGTAACTTTTAAGACATTATTGCTCTTTCAATCTCCATTTTGAAATATATTTTTTAATTGTTATAATGAAAATTAGGGCTTTTTATTATTGTTGTTGAAAGTGTATCCTAGAATTTTTGATAGCCAAAACATCACTTTTTTGGTTGACATAAAGAAATATTACTGGAGTCCCTTCATTCCTTGGGCAAGTCATTTCGTTTCTGTCCATTCTGGGGTGTGCATTTGTTTGTTTGTTTTTGAGAGTTTTTTTTTTTTGCTATAGGAGCACATGCGTTCACCAGAAAGACAAAAACAGAAAGTGAGAAATCACCCCCCACCCCCAGGGGGGATGGCCACACCGCAATCCCTTCTCTTCCATGCTCTTCTCGGGATCTTGGGCACGCACGCAAGGTGTGAGTTTAGGCCACCTGGGTCAGGGACTCGAACCGTGGTCGACTACATTGGAGTCCAGTGACATAGCCATTATGCTAACTGCTGGTCCCTGTCCATTCTGTTTTTTGAGTGGTAAATAATACTACCTTACTTCTTTCATGCATAAGGTTGTTATGTAACTCGAATGAGATGCTTTTTTTTTTCTGTTTTTGCCAGAAGACAGATGTCCTGACCAGAGGTGTGGAGTGGGGGACGTGTACATGCCACAAACCCTTCTCCACCACTTCTCCATCCTGTTGGGATTTTGAGCATGCACTCACGTGAACCTGTTCTGTTTATCCAGCCACTGGGGCTAGAATTCAAACCACATGGTTGGCCCTGTAGGATCCAGCTTCCTTAATCACCAGACCATGTTGCCAGCCTGAGATGCGTCGTATTTTTGAAGACACTTTTATGTATGTTAATATTTAGCTCCTAAATTAAGTAGGTGATATTTCAAGGCAAGCAGCTCCCTGTATTTAAGCCTCTGAGTGATTACGTATGTCATATCTTATTTGAATTCTTATGGGAGCCAGCCAGTGGCAGGGTGGTTAAGACAGGGATTACACTAGTCGACTGCATGGTTCAAGTCCTAGACCCATTGCTTGAAAACACTCAGGGAGGCATGTGCACACATACCTAAAGTCCCTAGAGAAGGATGGAGGAGAAGGGGTTGTGGTGTGGCCCATCCCTGCTGGGGGTAACTTCTCATTTTCTTTCTCACTCTGTCTCTTCTGCAAGCACATGTGTCCTATGGGCAAAAATGAATAAAAAATAATTCTCGTGAGGTGATATGGATCACTATTTTGTAATTGTTTTTATTTAATTTTATTTATTTATTTTAATTTGACCAGAGAGGGACAGAGTGAGAGAGAGAGAAAAAAGTAAAAAAGCAAGCCACCAGGTCTGGCACTTGAACTTTGGTCGGCCATGTGGGAGTCCAGTGCCCTTAACCACCATACCACCTGCCGCCCCCATGGATCGCTATTTTTATACTTAACTTATTTTTTAAGTTTTTCCATAGGGCACATGCACTCACTGGAGTCAGAGAGAGGGAAAGTAAGAAATCTCCCCACAAAGGAGATGAGCATGCACCCGCCCAGTGATTTTCAAGCTGTCAGGTACAGGACTTGAACCAGCACCTTAACCACTATAGCACCTGCTGGCCTCCTCTACTTACATTTTTAAAATGTATCTAAAAAGAAATTTTACTTTGATAAGAGAAAAGATAAGTATATATTTGTTTGTTCTTTAAAATTTCATTTATTAGTTTCTCTGTAAGGATAGTACCTTAAGTGCTGGTACTATCTCAGCTCTCACCTGTCTTCCTCCCCACCTCCTTTTTTGGTTTCTCTTACCAAATATGGCCTTTCTAGGAAAGGGTATACAACATGAGGAAATGGTGTTGACTTGAAATTTTACTATTTCTAGAAATGATTTCAGATTTTTATTGACTGAGCTGAAATTTCCAGTGATAATTGTCCTAAACAGCAACATGCTGACTTTTTTCATAGTCTATGCAGGAAATAAAGAGAAACTGTATCTACTTAAAATTACTGTGTTTAGAGACAGATGGGTGGCACAACAGTAATGCAGCCAGGCCTACATGTGAAGATCCTCAGTTAATTTCCCAGAATCTTCCTGTGTATGTCAGATCCATGCAAATGCCCATAGTCTGAGTTAGCTGAGGCTAGGGTGTACCACAGCATGGAGGAATTCTGTTGGAGGTGCCTGTTCTGTCTCTATCTCCCTCACTCTATCTCTTACCTCACGGAAAAAATATTGATAAACTTTAAAATCCTTTTTTTTTTTTTTTTTTTTTTTTTAAAAATTTTTTTTTGGTACCACA
>NW_006160144.1:878872-891372 GCF_000334495.1 Tupaia belangeri chinensis
GGCTCTCTGGTAAGCGCACGCCCCCTTTAGCAAAAAACTCTAAAAAAAAAAAAAAAAAAAGATGCTGGACTGCCACATGACCAATCATGGTTTGAGCCTTGGACCTGGTCACTTGAAACTTGCTGGTACGTGTGCGCGTGTGCCGCAGATCCTGAGAGGAGAGTGGAGGAAAAGGGACTGCAGCATGGCCACCCTCCTGGGGGCAGATAATTTCTCGCTTTCGCTCTCTCTCTCTCTCTCTCTCTCACTGTCTCTCACAAGCACAGGCTCTATCATGAATAAAGAAAAGAATATTTAAAAGAAAGGAGTGTTAATGCTGTCTTTATTTTCATAGGTTCAGCATGCACTAAAAAAGTCTGAGAAGGCTTTGGATACCCTAAACAAAGCCATTGTTATTGATCCCAAGAACCCTCTATGCAAATTTCACAGAGCCTCCGTTTTATTTGCAAATGAAAAATATAAGGTAAGAATTTTGTCTTAATGGTCTTTAGCACTATATTGCTTAAATCATATCCCTTTTTCTAATAAACTAAGTTATTTATACTTCAACTTTGATCTGAGGAAATTCTGCTGCATCTTCAAAAACTTTTAATTTTATAGGAAAGATGGGCGTATGGTTATTTAGAAATACCTGGTTATCTCTTGTAAAGATTTCATATATAGAGGGAGCTAGCAGTTAGCGTGATGGCTATGTCGCTGGACTCCCACGTAGTCAACTGCATTTCGCGTCCCGGACCCGGTGGCTTAAAACTCACGCCGGGCGCCATGTGCATGCGTGCCCAAGATCCCGAGAGGAGAACGGAGGAGAAGGGATTGCGGCATGACCATCCCCCCTGGGGGGTGATTTCTCACTTTCTGTCTCTATGTCTCTCTCTGTCTGGTGAGCGCACGCGCCCTATAGCGAAAACCTCTCCAAAAAAAAAAACGATTTCATATATAGAAAGGCAATTTTTCCATCAGGGAGTTATGTTAAAGGTTAGGCTTAAGGGAACCAGCAGTTAGCGTAATAGCTATGTCGCTGGACTCCCACATAGTCGACCGCAGTTCGCATCCCGGACCCAGTGGATTAAAACTCATGCCGGGCGCGTGTGCGTGCGTGCCCAAGATCCTGAGAGGAGAATGGAGAAGGGATTGTGGTGTGACCATCCCCCCTGGGGGGTGATTTCTCGCTTTCTGTCTCTATGTCTCTCTGTCTGTCTGGCAAGTGCACGCACCCTATAGCGAAAACCTCTCCAGAAAAAAAAAAAAAAGTTAGACTTAAAATAAATCATTTTCTTTGGACCAAAATTACTGAACAAGTAACAAATGTGTGTGTATTATTCAACAAATATTTGTAAGTATCTGCCATGTGCCTAGGAGTATAGTCAAGAGAATCCATGGAAATGAAGATGAAAATGATGAAGAGATTAAGGAACAGAGTAGAGAGGGTCCCCAGTTGGGGCTTGCCTCCCGACCTGGCTCGCCACAATACATGTTGTACATTGGCTTCTGTGATGATTTCCAGGTTCTTGGTGTTTCATGCAAAGGATTGAATGAAACATGCCAATAGTGAAAGTAAAGGTAGCTTATTCAGTAAAAGCAAAAGTACAATCCTGAGAGGTAGGAGTAGGCCTGAGAAAGAGTAGCTCCAAGGCTAAGAAGCCCAAGTTCAAAGGCACCAGTTGTCTAGGCTATGAGCTATAGTTATTATACTTTTTTTTTTAATGCCAAAGGGTGTCTCTGTGTCTGGGTGTGTGTGAGTGTGTGTGACAGAGAAAGAAAACATCCCCTAATGGGACCTGGTCATATTGCAGTCCTTTTTCCTCTAGTCTCCATCCTATCAGCATCCTGGCCATGAGCACATACATGAATGTTTTTCAAGCCATCAGCTTGGTATTTCAACCGTGGTCAGCTATGTGGGATCTGGCATTCTCTGCATGCCATTTAACTGCTGTGTTAAGGAGCCAGCCATTTTTCAATATGAGCTTGGGGCTTGGCCTACTTCAATGCATGGATTAGATAATAGGTAGACAATATATATAAAGAGCATGAAGAAAAGTTAATCATTGCTCCTGAGATGTCCTAGCTCCAAAGTGGAAATCAAATGGTTTGAAAGGTCCACCTCAACCTCTCTCTGGCTAACACATTGCTAACTCTCATCCTATTTATTGTGTTAGACTGCTGTCTAACTATTTAAGTCTGAAGTGTTTTAGGGCAAAAGTAAAATACTCTGATGCTCTGTTAGACACTATTTCTCAATGAATCCTTGTAAACAGATTATCGGGGGTGGGAATAGGGATAATAGTTGCATCAGATTTTGATCACAGTTATAACATGATGTACCCATAGGGAAAGCACGTCAATTCTAAATGGTGTGTGCTGTAGCAGTGGAGAGGGATTGGAGTATGTCACTCTAGCTAAGATTTTTTTAAAGTAATGGCTTTCAAAGTATGCTTTGGGGACCTCTGGTAGTTTTGACCTCTTGGACCCTTTGCCTAAAAAGCATATGGTTTTAAACAGGTATACCACCTGTGAAAATACGTGCCTATGTATATATTGCCTTTACTCTTTTTTTTTTCTTTTTTTTTAGTTTAAAGAATTATTTTAGTATTTATTTAATTTTACTTATTATTATTTTATTGGACCAGAAAGAGACAGAGTGAGAAAGCAAGCCACAAGATCCTATACTCAAACCACAGTGGGCTATGTGGGAATCCAGCGCCCTAACCACCATGTCATCTGCTGGCCCCATTTTTAGTTTTAAGACATATATACTCCCCAGATGAGAGAGGCAGAAGTCACCCCATAGGGGTGATGGCTTGCCACAGTCCCTTCACCTTCGATCTCCTCTCAGGTTTTTGTATGTGCACACAAACGTATCTGGTGCAATTTTTAAGTTGCTGGATCCAGGACTTTAGCTGAACAGTTGGCCATGTGGATCAGGCACCTCCTTCCAACCTACTGGCCACACTCATCTTCCTTTTTTTTTTTTGAATTTTGCCATAGGACACATGTAATCAACAGAGAGAGACAGAGAGAGGTAAAGTGAGAAGTCACCCACCAGGGTGATGGCCACACTGCAGTCCCTTCGCTAATCTCTTGGGATTTTGGACATGCATGCATAGGCACCCAAGATGTTTTTCAAGCCACTGGATCTGGGACTCAAATCATGGAGCCAGCCATGTGAGATCCAGTGCTTTAAGCACCATTCCATATGCTGGGCCCTCACTCTTCTTTGTTAATCCTATTTTGTATTAGATAACTCTTTTTTTTTTTTTTTTTGAAAGAGTTTTTTTGCTAGAGGACATGTACGCTTGCAGGAGAAACAGAGACAGAAACAGAGAGACAGAAAGCAAGAAATCACCCCCTAGGAAGGATGGCCACACAGCAATCTCTTCTCCATTCTCCTCTTGTGATTTTTGGACATGCGCACACACACACACCCAGTGTGAGTTTAAGCCTTCAGGTCCAGGATTCAAACCATAGTCGACTACAGGGAATCCAGTGATACAACCATTACTCTCTCTGCTGGTCCCTATTAGATAACTTTTTGAACATCACTATAGTTGGTAGTCTATTACTTATTTTTTTGAAGAATTATTGCATTGAAATTTATTTATTTTATTTATGTATTTATTTTAATTTTACCAGATAGGGACAGAATGAGAGAGAGGAAAAAAGAGGGAAAGTGAGAAAGCAAGCCGCCAGGTCCAGGACTCGAACCACAATCAGCCATGTGAGAGTCTAGCGCCATTAACCATCATGCCACTTGCTGGCCCCGGTAGTCTATTATTATAGTGAGTCCCTGTGTATTTACCACCCAGCTATTTTTCACACTACTTCCACAAAAAGGTGTTAATATATATATATATATATATACACACACACACACACACACATATACATACATACATATACACACACACACACACATATATATATGTATATATATATATACATACTACCACTTTGTTTATACTTAACACTTTCATGTTAGTATATATTTGGTTTTTATCCTTTTTTTAAATAATTCTAACTTACATTAGGTTTTGTTTTACACAAAAAGCTATAAACAAGAAAACAAAAAGTAGATAACCTCTGTGGACATTAAAGAGAAGTAAAGTATAATATAATATTAGAAAGTTAAAAAGTAGAGAAGGCTACCAAATCAAAATTAGGAAACTCCCCACCAAATCTTATCATTCCTCTCCTACTGAAAGGGTAAACCATTCTTAGCTTGTTTGGAGGCACATATATATTGATTCTACCAGAAAGAAAAAGAAAACTGTATGCACAGACCCTTATATATGTATTTATAAAATACTTGCACATATACTCATAACTGTATTTGTGTGTGTGATATGGGTGTTTTGACACAAAAGGGATAATACTGTACACACTGTTTTGGATCTGGTTTTTACTTTTCTTTTTTTATAGATCTGTTAGTCAATGGAGAATGGACCATAATTTAACTAGGCACCCAATTGCTTCTAATGTTTGCGATGATAAATAATAATGTTGGGTTGAATGTTATCAGAATGACTTTTTGGGTCTGGCCTTGTAGTGTAGTGATTAAGGGAGGCCAGATCTCACATGCCAAGCACAGTTTTGTTCCCAGTCCTGACTTGAGAAATGCACCAGGCATGTGTACACGTATGCCCCAAATCCTAACAGGATAGAAAAATGCAGAAGAGATTACAATGTGACCACACCCCGTTAGGGGATATTTTCTCACACTCCCTCTCTCTCTGCCTCTCTGTGCTAAGTGGATGTACCCTCTGACAATTTTTAAAAGTTAAACAAACAAATAAAAATGACTTTGCATAGTTTTTTAGTATATTCCTGGGACAAATTCCCAGTATTAGTATTGCCGAATCAATGGTTAAGTGCAATTTTTAATTTAATATTGGGTTATCAGAAAAGTCATGATGCATTTTTCTGTTTTTCTATGCAGAAGTGCGTCATGACTTTTCTAACAATCCAGTAGATAAGACTATATTGTCCTCACAAACAGGTTGTGTTGATTCACATTCCATCGTCAGTGACAAGAATACTTATTTCCCTTCACTCATGCTAACTTTATGTAACATACGGCTATTTTTACATTTGTTCATTTGCTAGGTAAGAATTGACAGTATCCATTTTGAGAGCCAATTTTACTTTTAATAATGAAATCCTCTTTAAATACAAAGCTAATTCTGTATTTTTCCTCTCACTTTCTCCTAACCCTTTAGCAATGGTCAGAAGATTATACTAGACATTTTAAACTCAGTGCAAAAGTTAAATTTTATTTCATTAGTTAAAATTAGGCAAGCTGGTATTCAAAGCTTAGTGATTGTATCAGGGAGAAGATCCAGACAGTCCTTCAGGCTTATTTTTCTACAGCTTGGTTTTCAAAGTACTTTCACACACTTCCCACATGGTATGATGAAAATACTGTTATTTTAAGTAGAATGGTGACAGAAAAGTGTTACCACTTGTACATTTCACAAAGCAGTTGGTGTGTGTGTGTGTGTGTGTTTCAGTGTAGTTCCTATTGTCATGTATTTTTCATGCATTATATTTTCACAAGAATTAATGCAATAAGGGGAACCAGCAGTTAGCGTAATAGCTATGTCTCTGGACTCCCACATAGTCGACCACGGTTTGCGTCCCGGACCCGGTGGCTTAAAACTCACACTGGGCGCGTGTGCGTGCGTGCCCAAGATCCCGAGAGGAGAATGGAGGAGAAGGGATTGCTGCGTGACCGTCCCCCCCCGGGGGGTGATTTCTCGCTTTCTGTCTCTATGTCTCTGTCTGTCTGGCGAGCGCACGTGCCCTATAGCAAAAGCCTCTCAAAAAAAAAAAAGAATGCAATAAGGAAGTACATTAGTTAAGATCTAGAAAGCTTTTGTTAAGATGGTTGGGAAACCTAATAAAAACAATTGCTTAGTCAAAATTTTGTAAAATGTTGCTGCTCTAAGATTTTTCTTTCCCTTTTTCAGTCTGCTTTACAAGAACTTGAAGAACTGAAACAAATTGTTCCCAAAGAATCCCTGGTTTACTTCTTAATAGGAAAGGTAAAGATTGGGGCCATGGTCCTAAACTATTATTTTAATAGCAAATATTAACTTTTGAAGAATAAATGTAATATTTACTGTATAATATCCACTGAGCAAATTAAACTAGAGCTCTGAATTCAGTGCTCTGGGAATCATGGATCTAGTTCTGATGTTTAAGAACATGATTATTGGGACCAGCAATTGGCGTAATGGCTGCATCGTTGGACTCCCATGTAGCCGACCGCGGTTCGAGTCCCTGACCTGGTGGCTTAAACTCGAACTGGGTGCATGTGCATATGTGCCCAAGATCCCTAGAGGAGAATAGAGGAGAAGGGATTGTGACATGGCCATCCTCCGTGGGGGGTGATTTCTCACTTTCTGTCTCTGTCTTTCTGGCAAGTGCATGTGCCCTATAACAAAAAAACCTCTCCAAAAAAAAAAAGATGAAGATGATTATCCTGATGGAGGAGCAATAACACACACCTCATAACCCTAACCCTACTGTGGGATAAGAAGTAGATTCGCATGTGCAGCCCAAGCCAGTATTGAGTTCATGACCGAGAGCACTGCATAAAGAGCCCTTAGCTTCTGATGCTCAGTAAAGCACTTAGACATCCCAAAGTAAGAACATTAATGGCACTGTGTTGTCTGGATTAGGAGAATTGACTTCTAAGATTCCCAAGGCCAGACTGGTCAGGACTTTATCAACAGGGGTCCCAGATGCCACTTCTGGTTAAGCTGAGAACCATGAGCAAGCATTAAAATTGGTATCACTCCATTTAAAATCAGTGTAAACGAATGTTAATTTAGCAGCTTACAGTTCATTTCTTCCTACTGTCATTGTTCCAGAGTTAGATTTAGATTTATTAGAAACTTACGATGTGAAAGGTAGAGGCAAGGAATTCTGAAAAAAATAATCTGAAATATAATAAAAGAACTCAAAATCTAGTACCCATCAGAATGGGCTTAGAGCATATAGATCAGAAGCCTAATTTAAATGATAAATGTTTAGGATTTCATAGTTGAAGCTCACAACTTAATGAAAAATGTAGTGCTGCTGTTTATTTTTAGGTTTACAAGAAATTAGGTCAAACACACCTCGCCCTGATGAATTTCTCTTGGGCTATGGATTTAGATCCTAAAGGAGCCAATAACCAGATTAAAGAGGCAATTGATAAGCGCTATCTTCCAGATGATGAGGAGCCGATAACCCAAGAAGAACAAATCAGTGAGTAGCATACATGTGATTTGAACGCTCAGAAAGCTGATTTTTGCTTGTGGATTTGTGGGCTGCTTTTTTATTTGTTTTTTAACCATAGTGTTTTCTTTATATCAAATGGAATTTTAGGGAAATTAAAGAGGGGATGTAACAACAAAGTCCATATGGTGTCAAGTAACTAATCTCAGTCTGGATCTAGTTTGTTGTGTAATTTGGACAAATCCTGATTACTGATTTTTACCTGGACCTCATTTTACGTTTGAATTTTAACTCATATCACCTTATCTCAATCATAGCCGTGTAATATGGTGTGTGTGGGGAGGAAGATGGTAGATGTAAAGGTATACTGAAAACATTTTAAGTACTAAGTGAATGAATAGTACATTTGTGCACAAATTCTCTATAGCTCTGGCAAATCCAAGATCCACATATATACCTAACATAGATAGGATTAGTGGTCAAGGAAAGAGGAGAGAGCAAAGAATTATAGTTTAAGGCAACAAATACTCTCCCCCTAAATTGAGTTAAAATAACTAGTGAGAACTAAGACTTAACATATCAATATTTTTTTTTGGGGGGGGGAGAGATTTTTGCTATAGGGCGCGTGCTCTCGCCAGACAGACAGAGAGAGACATAGAGACAGAAAGCCAGAAATCACCCCCCAGGGGGGATGGTCATGCCACAATCCCTTCTTCTCCATTCTCCTCTCGGGATTTTGGGAACACACGCACATGTGCCTGGTATGAGCTTTAAGCCACCAGGTCTGGGACGCGAACCGCAGTCAACTACGTGGCAGCCTAGCAACATAGCCATTACGCTAACTGCTGGTTCCCACATATCAATATTTTTTAGTAAGAGAATTTTTTTTTTTTTTTTGAGAGGTTTTTGCTATAGGGTGCGTGCGCTCGCCAGAAAGACAGAGACAGAGACAGAAAGTGAGAAATCACCCCCCCAGGGGGGATGGCCACACCACAGTCCCTTCTCCTCCATTCTCCTCTCGGGATCTTGGGCACGCTCGCACACGCACCCAGCATGAGTTTAAGCTGCCAGGTCCAGGACTTGAACCGTGGTCTACTACATGGGAGTCCAGCGACATAGCCATTACACTAACTGCTGGTCCCAAGAGAATATAAGTTTATGATGAGATAAATTCTGATTAGATGCTTTTCTTCCAGAAAACCTGGTGAAGGCCTCAATTAAAATTTGAATTCCTGGGACAGCAGATGTGGTGGTTAAAGGCGCTGGATTCCCACATGGGTGACTATGGTTCAAGTCCTGAACCTGGTGGCTCACTTTCTCATTTTCTCTCTCTTTCTCTCTGGTCAAAATAAAGTTAAAAAGTGTATAAATAAATAAAGTTAAATAAAATAATTCTTTAAAAATTTTTTTAAAATTTTTTTTGAATTCCTGGGGCTAGCAGGTGCTGTCATAGTTATGATGCCAGATTGTACATGGCCAACTCCACAGTTGAGTTCCAGACCTGGCAGCTTAAAAAACACACCTGGCGCATGCGCATGCATGTCAAAAATACTGAGAGGAGAAGGGATTGAGGCATGGCTATCCCCCTTAGGGGGTGATTTCTCACTTTCCCTGTCTCTCTCTCTAGTGAGTGTACACTCCCTATAGCAAATACACGCACACACACACATATATACACATATGTCTATATAATTACTATAGTATATATAGTAATATCTATATGTACACACACACACACACATGTATATATAATTACTATAATCCCAGTGGTGCTTTGTTTTTTTAATTTGCCAGAGGGCATGTGCACTTGGGGTAGAGGTATAAGAAATCGGGACCAGCAGTTAGCGTAATGGCTATGTCGCTGGACTCCCATGTAGTCGACCACGGTTCGAGTCCCGGACCTGGCAACTTAAATTTACGCCGGCACATGTGCGTGTATGCCCACAATCCCGAGAGGAGAATGGAGGAGAAGAAACTGCAGCGTGGCCATCCCCCCTGGGGGGTGAATTCCCGCTTTCTATCTCTCTCTTTCTGGTGAGCACACGTGCCCTATAGCAAAAACCTCTCAAACAAAAAAAAGAAAGAAAGAAATCACCCCCATGGGGAATAATCACACCACAATCCCTTCTTTTCTGTTTCTCCTTCCTTTCAAGGTCTTGGGCATATATGCTCATACTCATGGCATGTTTTTAAGCCTTCGGGTCTGGTACTTAAAGTGTTAGTCAGCCATGTAGGATATAGCCACCTTAACCACCACACCACCAACTGGCCTCCACTAGCCCTTTTTAAACTGAAGATTATATTGTATATTTCTGTGGAAATGCCAGGGCTGCTCTTAAAGTGGAGTCAGTGGTTAGGGCTTGGGGGAAAGAAATTTCAATCTTTTTAAGTTTCAGAGAACTATTGGATCATCAGAAAAGTCATGATGTATTTTTCTATGCAGCAACGCGTCATGACTTTTCTGACTACCCATTAGTTCTAGTTCCTAGGGCAGGAATAAGGAATTCTTTAGGGAAATGTAGTTTTGGTAGTTAAAACCTTTAGAGGTTAAATGGAATAAACTAATCTCACACATTCTGTAAAATAAGGAACTCGAGGGAACCAGCAGTTAGCGTAATGGCTATGTCGCTGGACTCCCACGTAGTCGACCGCGGTTCGCGTCCCAGACCTGGTGGCTTAAAACTCACGCCGGGCACGTGTGAATGCATGCCCAAGATCCTGAGAGGAGAATGGAGGAGAAGGGATTGTGGCATGACCATCCCCTCTGGGGGGTGATTTCTCCCTTTCTGTCTCTCTGTCTCTGTCTGTCTGGCGAGCACACGCGCCCTATAGCTAAAAAAAAAAAAAGGAACTCGAGTTGCATTTTATTAACAGGTATCAGGCTGTTTAAGGACCTTAGGGTCTTGTCTCTGAATATAATGCAGTTTTTCTTTCTTGTTTTCACAAACCAACATTTAGTATCTGTCAGACACCTTACTGTAGTCTTTTGTTTTATTTTTTAAGTGGGAACAGATGAATCCCAGGAGAGCAGCATGACAGATGCGGATGACACACAACTTCATGCAGCTGAAAGTGATGAATTTTAACTTCCGGAAATCAGATGTTTGCAAGTGGATGTGTGACTAGTGCTGACATGTTTCTTGTCTCTCCATGTACTGAATCTACACTCTTGAGCCGGCAGTGTGATCATCCAGCACTTGTACCATGAGTGTGCCACTTTCATTGGACCCTGACTGTACCCAGAATGAAAGGCAGTGCAATATTTAGCTGCTAACGAGACTGGCTCTTTTACCAGTATGAGCGACAATTTAGGGGGTGGGGGGGCTTTCTTTTCTTTTTTTCTTTAATCTCCTTTTATTGAAAAGCTATCATGGAAGGAAGAGTTATGTTTTATCTTGAAGGAACCATTAGATATGGAAAATGGTGATGAGCCAGAATTTCTTGGTCATTTTTTCACAAATTTGTTTTTATTTGGTTCTGTTCTTGATAAACAGAGTGACTGACCTTCATTTCTAGGTTCTTCAAGAATGGTGTTAGCAAGTGCCAGATGGAATAATAAAAGACATTGCCTATAACAGAGTAACTTGATTGCCAAGGAATGTAAATTACCTTAAACTTGCAGTGTCTCCTGTAAACAAATGTAATGGGCATATTGGGACTTGTATGTAGGAATCAAATATCCCTTCATACACTGTACACTTATTCTTGGCAAGAATGCTTTAATGTCTAACCAAGAATTTTAATTTATTCATCTTGCTTCAAAGTGTTGATCATTGTTATCTTGGTATTGCAGACTTTAAAATTAGTCCTTACCATATTGCCTCTTCTCTGAGCGCTGTGGGATCACCTTTAACATCAGAGATGATAGAGTGGTTCCCCACGAAAAGCCAAAACAAGGCCCTTAATAACCATTTAAGTTCACCATAAGAATCAGTATGAGAACACTAACGTGGAGAGACTTTAAGAGATCATGATAGTGAAAGCCTTAATACAATCAGAATTATACCATAACCTTAAATATATATTTGTTCAAGACAGTATCCCTTTGACTTTTCTGAGTGTTTCGGCAGAGGGCAATAACGTGTGGTTACCCTTGGTTGAGGACATTCCCATTCATTTCAGCTCTCTGCTTCAGATTATTTTCAGTACTGTGAGTCACCAAAACGTTTACTCAGACAGATGGGTTTAGGATATCGGAAACTTTTAGCTTGGGGAAAAATAAAACATTCTTATGATGGGAGACAAGTTCTCTCCTGAGTTTATCATATTATAGATTGGTTTCTTTGGGGAATGGCCACAATTTTAAAGATCTAATTATGCATATAAAATGGGAATTATTGGAATTTCACAGTAACAGATTTAAACAGTCTTAAATTGTGTATCTCCTTTATTGTAATGTATTGAATTTTTAGAGAAACTTTAGTGGTTAACATTTTATTAAGTGCCAATGTCAAAATATAACGAATTATAGTTTCTTACGAATGACAGGCCTACAGTTAATATTTTGGATTATTTGATGAAGGACAAACTTGTCTACTGGTTACCTGTATTTTTTAGTCAAGCTGTAAAACTGAGGTGGATTACAAAAGATGTGAAAAAAAATTTTAACTTAAAGATTCAGTAATTTTCCATCATTTACTGTTGATATTCTCATTTGAACAAGGATTAGATATCATTATAATTTAACACAAGTCACAGTCTTGAACTGGATACTTGGAACCAGAGAGGTATTTAACACAATTTCCTACCTAAATCTATGTATACGTGCTGTCTAAAAATATAATTTATAAGGAAAAGGAAAGGCTGGGAATAAATTACTATCGTTACAAATTCCCAAAGGCTAACACTTGGATTCTAATAAATATTCCATTTTATTATCCATTACTTCTATAATATTTAATTTTAGATTCTTTTATTATTTTTTTTAATTGGCAAATCATAAGCCAGCTGTGTAACAGTATCAAATGTAGAATTTCATATACAGCTTTGACTGAGTTCTGTGCTACAAAGCCTGGAGAAAGCTCAGCTTAGAACATGATTTGCTGAAGTATTAGTTATCTTTTTGTAGTAGGAATTTATGTCCTGTGCCAGAGGTGAGAATCTGGTGCTGATTTTGAGACCAAGGATGAAAAGATAGTTGTACAAGGCACAGTGTCAAGGCTGCGTGAGGGACACTTTCAGCCCATGCTTGGCCTCATTTCATTTTTCCTCTTACCTACTTTGAACGTCATTTAGATATTTTGAAGCCTTATTTTCTATCTAGTAACTTGTTTTTTTTGGTT
>NW_006160144.1:893872-899321 GCF_000334495.1 Tupaia belangeri chinensis
TACTTTAATTTTGCCGTAGGACACGCACACTCTCAGAGACAGAGGGAAAGTGAAAATGCAAGCCGCCAGATCTGGGACTCAAACTGCCATCAGTCATGTGGGAGTCCAGTGCCTTAATCAGCATGCCTCCTGTTGGCCCCTAGCTATGTTAAATGAGATCTTTCTCTGTGTACTGTGTTACTTTAGGGACAGTATTTTTAATTCTCAAAACAATCCTGTAAGGTAGATATTACTCTATTTTACAAAAGAGAAAACAGGATTCAGCTACTAAATGGTAAGAGCTGGACACTTCGGGCATTAGTTTATGTCCAAAACTTAATTTAGTTTTGGACTTTCTTCGGATGTTTTGAATCATGTCTAATGTGTTAAGTGCCCTCTCTAACATTTATAAAGGTTTTAGGGTTTGTTTTTGTTTTTTTCCTTCATAAGAATAAGAGACAGAAAGATAAACACCCTCAAAGGGTCTCATGCCAAGGTCTCCTCCCTAAACTTCCTAGTCTGTCAAGATCATGGGCATCCATACCTGAAATATTCAGGTCAACCAGGGAACCAAACACACTCTTCCATCCCTACCCAGCTAAGGCTATGCCACCATGAGGGACCCTCTTCTAGCTTGCTCAGGGGTGTATTAACAGAAAGGCCAGAGGAAAATCTAATACCTCAGACATGTTCTTTGAGTGATTCTTAGATGGCTATGCCAGTCTAGTTGTAAATTCTAGATCAGAGATTGAAAACCCTTTTCTGTAAAGTCAGATAGTAAATATCCAGGCCTTACAGGCCATGCAGGATCTGTGCAACTGCTCAGTTGTGTCATTGAGGTGAGAAAACCACCACAGGCAATAAGTTAGTAAATGGCCATAGCTGTGTTCCAATAAAATGAAATAGCCAATTTCATTTGGGCCACCTTGGCCTGTAGGCCATCATCCAACACTCCCGGTTTAGTTTAATGGGATCCACATGACTTGCAGGAATCGTATCTTGAGAACAACTCAGTTTTCCATAACATCATGTGCACCTGACTAACTCTACAGTCTGTCTTCATGGCGCTTTAGTTTGATGATTAAACTTACTTGATCCTCACAAAAGCCCTCCATGAGCTCAGAAGGGCAGATCTTTATATTGATGAGAAAAGGGTGTAAATGAATTACAGAATTGAGGAGCAGAATCCACATTTTCAGGACACCAGCTCAGTGTGCTTTAAAAAATAATCTGATTAGGGGCCGGCACGTTGCATGATGTTTAGGATGCTGGACTCCCACGTGGCTGACTGTGGTTCAGGTGCTGGACCTAGAGCACACTTTTTCTACTTTCCCTTTCTCTCTCTCTGGTCAAATTAAACAAATGATGATAAATGAAATAAAATAAATCTTTTTTAAAACATACCTGCTTAGGGACGGACCAGCAGGTGGCATAATGGTTACGATACTGGACTCCCATGTAGTTGACTGTGGTTTGAGTCTTGGACTTGGAGGCTTAAAACACTTTGGGCTCATGTGCGTGCATGTCCAAAATCCCAAGAGAAGAATGGAGAAGGGATTGCAGAGTGACCATCCTCCCTGGGGTGGGGGAGGTTATTTCTCACTTTCTGTCACTGTCTCTCTGGCAAGTGCACGTGTCCTATAGCAAAAAATCTCTTTTTTAAAAAAAATATCTGGGGAGCGTAATGGCTATGTCGCTGGACTCCCACGTAGTTGACCGCGGTTCACGTCCCAGACCCGGTGGCTTAAAACTCACGCCGGGCACGTGTGCGTGTGTGCCCAAGATCCCGAGAGGAGAATGGAGGAGAAGGGATTGCGGTGTAACCATCCCCTCTGGGGGGTGATTTCTCGCTTTCTGTCTCTATGTCTCTCTCTGTTTGTCTGGCGAGCGCACGCGCCCTATAGTAAAAACCTCTCAAAAAAAAAAAATATATATATATCTGGGGACCAGCAGTTGGCATAATGGCTATGTTGCTGGACCCCCGTGTAGTCAATCACAGTTCAAGTCCCGGAACCAGTGGCTTAAACTCACGCTGGGCGCATGTGCATACGTGTCCAACATTCCAAGAGGAGAATGGAGGAGAAGGGATTGCAGTGTGGCTATTCCCTCTGAAGGGTGATTTCTCGCTGTCTCTGTATTTCTCTGTCTTTCTGGCGAGCGCACATGCCCTATAGCAAAAACCTCTCCAAAACACACACACACACATCTGGTTATGGGACTAGCCAGTGACATTGTGGTTAGGGATCTAAACACTCCCACATGGCCGACACAGCTAGAGTCCCGGACCTGGTGGCTTACTTTCTCACTTTCCCTTCCTCTCTGTGTGTCACTCTCTGGTCAAATTAAAATAAATGAATGAATAAATGAAATTAAATAAATAATTATTTTAAATTAAGAAACACCTGGTTAGAATCAGGTCAGCTGACAGCATGGTGGTTAATACTCTGGATCCCACAAGACCAACTGTGGTTCTTTTTTGGGGGGGAGGAGAGGTTTTCACCATAGGGCGCGTGCGCTCACCAGACAGACAGAGAGAGACAGAAAGTGAGAAATCACCCCCCAGGGGGGATGGCCACACCACAATCCCTTCTCCTCCATTCTCTCGGGATCTTGGGCACAGACAAACACGCGCCTGGCGTGAGTCTAAGACACCGGGTCCGGGACTCAAACCGCGGTCGACTACATGGGAGTCCAGCAACACAGCCATTACACTAACTGCTGGTCCCACCAACTGTGGGTCTTAACCCAGACCTAGAAGCTTGAAGGACGCGGTGTGTATGTATGTAAGCCCAAAGTCTCCGAAAGAAATAAAGGAGAAGGGACTGTGCTGTGTGGCCGTCTCGCCTCCCCACATGAGGAGTGCTTTTTCACTTTCCCTCTCTCTGGTGAACTCACATTCCCTCTAGTAAAAATTAGCAAAAACCTGGTTAGAACCTTAAGTTGTCCCATTGTTCTCAGCTTCTTCTATCACTCCTTTTCTTATTCAAACTTCAGTGAAGAATTATGGCATGGTGGTTAAGGACACTAGACTCTCACATGGCCAACCGCGGTTCAAGTCCTGGACCTGGCGGCTTGCTTTCTCACTTCCTCTCTCTCTCTCTCTGTCCCTTTGGTCAAATTTAAACATAAATAGTTAAATCATTCTTTTTAAAAAAGGGGAGGGGGCAGCCTGTTGTGTGGTAGTTAAGGCAGCTGGATCACACATGGCCAATTGCACAGTTCAAATCCTGGATCCAGTGCTTGAGCTCTGGACTGAGTGGCTTGAAAAACAGTCCAGGCACGTGTGCATGCATACCCCAAATCAAAGTCTACTGTTGTTAAGAAGAATGAGGACCAGCAGGAGGTGTGGTGTTTAAGAGACTGGACTCCCATGTGGCCAAGTGACTGGTGCAAGTCCCAGACATGGTGGCTTGAAAACCACACTGCCACTTGTGCATTCATGGGTGCCCAAAATCCCAAGAAAAGATTGGATGAGAAGGGATTGCAGCATGACCATGCCCCCTGGGGGGGGTGTTTTCTCATTTTCTCTCTCTTTGTCTCTGGCAAGCATTTGTGTCCTATGGCAAAAGCTTTTTTTAGAGGTTTTTGCTATAGGGCGTGTGTGCTTGCCAGAAAGAGAAAGAAAGTGAGAAATCATCCCCCAGGAGGGATGGCTGAGCTGCAATCTCTTCTCTTCCATCCTCCTCTCAGGATCTTGGGCACACACGCACACGTGCCCGGTGTGAGTTTAAGCCACTGGGTCTGAGACTTGAACTGCGGTTGACCTCATGGGAGTCCAGTGACAGCCATTACACTAACTGCTGGTCCTGGCAAAAACTTTGAAAAAGAAAAATCGAGAAGGGACTATGGTGTGGCCATACCCCATGGAAGGTGATTTCTCTCTGTCCGATGATAGTGCACATGCCCTATAGCAACTTTTAAAAAGCTAAAGAATTCACTATGAGGCTCTGTGATGAGCACCCCACCTCTGTTGTCTATTTCAATCCTCAAAACAACCCTGTGGGAAAATGGCAGATGGGAACCAGGAGAGGAGAAGCCTGAAAAGCCACAGCAAGCTAGAGCCACCAGAGTAATGGAGGGAAAGTTCCAGTCGCAGTGCTGAGAAGCGATCGCTGAAGAAGCTGTAGACTTCCCAGCAAAGCCTACAAAGATCTCCAAGCTTGGATTTGCCATAGGTAGTCAGACGGCAAAGAAAGCAGCAACCACACCCATCAAACCTGGATCAAGAGAACCTAAAGAAACTACACCACCTCTTATTCCAAAACCCTTTCAGTAGCAGAGGCTACAATGAAGATGAAGATAATGAACCCAAAGAAATGCCTCCAGAAGCAAAGATGAGAATGAAGAATATGGGAGGGGACACAAGAACATCAGCCAGAGCAAACTCCTTCAATAAAGGAAAGCACGGGTTTTCTGATAACCAGAAGCTATGGGAGCGAAATATAAAATCTCATCTTGCAAATGTCCGTGACCAAGACAATTAAATCATGTGAGGTTTTTTGGGGTTTTTTTGAGAGGTTTTCACTATAGGGTGTGTGTGCGCTCACCAGACAGACAGAGAGAGACATAGAGACAGAAAGCGAGAAATCACCCCCCAGGGGGGATGGTCACACTGCAATCCCTTCTCCTCCATTCTCCTCTCGGGATCTTCGGCACGCACGCACACACGCCCGGCGTGAGTTTTAAGCCACCGGGTCCGGGACGCGAACCACGGTTGACTATGTGGGAGTCCAGCGACATAGTCATTATGCTAACTGCTGGTTCCCTAAATCATGTGTTTTGAAACGGGTGTGTGTTTTTTGTAAAGTTAAAAGGAACAGTTTCCTTTTTTAAAGAATGGCATAAGACTCTCTTTGGAGCTGCTTTTTTTCTTTTTCATTTTAAGATTGAGTAGTATACTAATAAAGGAGAACTTGAAATTAGAGGTAATTTATGTTTTATATACAGATTTCAAGACATTACTAATTTTGTAGTGTCATGTGATTAGTTTCCAAAGGTTACAGATAATAAATCAGAAATGGTACCTTTTTAAGAATTGCATATTTTGGGGACCAGCAGTTAGCATAATGGCTATGTCGCTGAATTCCCATATAATCGACCGCAGTTCAAGTCCTGGATCCAGTGGCTTAAACTCATGTCGGGCACATATGCGTGTGTGCCCAGGATCCTGAGAGGAGAATGGAGGAGAAGGGATTGTGGCGTGACGATCCCCCTGGGGGGTGATTTCTTGCTTTCTGTCTCTCTGTCTCTCTCTTTCTGGCAAGCTCACACTCCCTATAGCGAAAACCTCTCCAAAAAAAAAAAAAGAATTGCATATTTTTTTAGACACAACTCTTAACATAGTAAGAGGGAAGCAAAAAGTTATTGTTTAAAATTGCAAGCAGTTACTTACTCTTAACTCCCTCATTACCTAACTCATCTGGCTCCCAGGAACAGCCTTATAGAGAGAGAGAGGGAGTATTCTTTTTTT
>NW_006160144.1:899336-911941 GCF_000334495.1 Tupaia belangeri chinensis
TGAGAGGTTTTTGCTATAGGGCATGTGCACTAGCCAGAAAAACAGAGAGAGACAGAGAGAAAAAGCGAGAAATCACCCCACCCCCGAGGGGGAATGGCCACGCCACAATCCCTTCTCCTCCATTCTCCTCTCAGGATCTTAAGCACGCACACACATGCGCCCGGCGTGAGTTTAAGCCACCAGATGGACTACATGGGAGTCCAGTGACATAGCCATTACACTAACTGCTGGTCCGGAGAGAGGGAGTATTCTAAGTATTCTATTGGGAGGAAAATGTTGCTGGACTATTGACAAAAAGTCAATTTAGATAAAATGCAGCTTTTTTTCCTTAGGGGCATTTGTTTTGTTTCTAGTCATTATAAACTAGATATTGCATTGCTATCAGAGGTTAGAGATGCTTAGCTCTTTTTTTAAAAAATCAATAAAACTTTTATGTAAACTGAATATTTAAATAGCCCACTTCACCTTAATGGGTGTCTACCCTCATTAGTCTTCAAAGAACAACTATTTGCAGGCCCAGCAGGTGGCATGGTGGTTAAGGTGTTGGAATTCCCACATGGCTAACCATGGTTCAAGTTTCTCCCTCTCCCTCTCTCTGTCTCTCTTCCTCTGGCAAAACTCATGTGAAAAAATAATAAATAAAATAATTTCTTTTAAAAAAGGAACAACTATTTGCTACCAAAGTAAACCAGTATTTTGGGGGAAAATACCCATGAGATAGGAATTCTCATTTTTAAAAATTTGTGATAGAATGTGTGCGTACACAAGTGAGAGTCTGAGAGTCAGAGAAATAGAAAGAGAGGATCACACTCCATAGGGTCTGGTCACATTGTGATATTCCTTCAACCTCCTCCAGTCCTCCAACCTGGTAGATCTGGGGCTCACACACGTGCCTGGCATGTTTCAGGCCGACTGGCTAGGAATTCGAATTGTGGTTACCATGTGGGTCAGGCTTCCTTGAGCAGCACCTTACCGCTCTGCCAGAGAGCAAGCCCTATCCTCATTTTAGAGCAGCAACACGATTAGTGACTAAGAAACTTGTCCCAGCCTCCAAGAATTGTGAGTTCCAAAGCGAGGTTAGGATTCAGGCGCAGATTCTGTGATTTTTGCTGCCCAGGCCCTTAACCACTACCCACGCTGTTTCTGATGTCCCACAGACATCTCAGACCTGACTGTCGAAAGCTACACGTGACTCTCAGCTCTTCTCCCTTCTCTCTGTCTGTGCTGGGCAGCCTCCTTATTCCTTTCTCCCATGGGTCACTGGAGCTAAAAACCTGCAAGTCATCTCAGTGTCCTTCCCCTTGTCCCTCCCACGGTCAGCACACCCTGTCAATCTTACTTTTCAGTCTCTCTTGGATCCAGCAGCTCCTCGATGTCCCATGGACATTGTCCATTTCAAGTCCTTTACGATGCCTCCTAACTGCCCTGTCGCCCCTCACTGATCTATTTATTCACCTTGTGCCCAGGACGACTGTACCTCTTGCAGGCTTAAAACCCATCCAAGTTTCTGCACCTGCCCTCCTGCCGAGGGTAAAGCATGCACCCCTCAACACAACACAGGCGACGCTTTCCCGATGGCCCCCACCCTTCCCTCCAGGTCAGTGGTTCCCAGGATGTGCCCCTCAGACCAGCAGTACTTGGGAGGCACCTCTAACCCACTAAATCAGGCTCTCCAGGGACAAAGCTCAGGAGAGTTGGCTTGTTTTGTTTGTTTGTTTTAAGATTTTTATAATAGGGTGCTCAAGCTCTCTGGAGAGAGACAGAGACGGTGAGAGGGAAAGTGAGAAATCATCCCCCAGGGGGATGGCCACACTGCAATCCCCTTATTCCTTTCTCCCATGGGTCACTGGAGCTAAAAACCTGCAAGTCATCTCAGTGTCCTTCCCCTTGTCCCTCCCACGGTCAGCACACCCTGTCAATCTTACTTTTCAGTCTCTCTTGGATCCAGCAGCTCCTCGATGTCCCATGGACATTGTCCATTTCAAGTCCTTTACGATGCCTCCTAACTGCCCTGTCGCCCCTCACTGATCTATTTATTCACCTTGTGCCCAGGACGACTGTACCTCTTGCAGGCTTAAAACCCATCCAAGTTTCTGCACCTGCCCTCCTGCCGAGGGTAAAGCATGCACCCCTCAACACAACACAGGCGACGCTTTCCCGATGGCCCCCACCCTTCCCTCCAGGTCAGTGGTTCCCAGGATGTGCCCCTCAGACCAGCAGTACTTGGGAGGCACCTCTAACCCACTAAATCAGGCTCTCCAGGGACAAAGCTCAGGAGAGTTGGCTTGTTTTGTTTGTTTGTTTTAAGATTTTTATAATAGGGTGCTCAAGCTCTCTGGAGAGAGACAGAGACGGTGAGAGGGAAAGTGAGAAATCATCCCCCAGGGGGATGGCCACACTGCAATCCCTTCTTCTCCATTCTCCTCCTGGGATTTTGTCCCCCCCCAACACACTGTGATTGTCAAGCCTTCAGGCCTGGGATTTGAGCCATAGTTGGCCATGTGAGAGTCCAATGCCTTAACCTTAACACCACCTGCTGGTCTCTGGCTTGTTTGTTTTTAAAGACGGGATCGCACCATGTGTTGATGCTTCTGCCTCAGCCTCCCTGAGTGGCTGGGACCAGGCATGCACCACCAGGACAGGGTCCTACTGAACTGCCCAGGCCAGCCTTGAGCTCAGAATTCCCCTGCCTCAGCCTCTCTGCTTCTCTGGGATTACAGGCACACACCACCGTACTTGCCTTTAAGTTGGACAGGATTCAGTCCTGGGTCTCCCATGTGGTCCCAGCTTGCAGAGCACAGGGTCTTAGCACTGTGTGCCACTGTCGCTGGGCCTTAACAGAGTGGTTTAGTCATTACAATTTCAGAACTACCATTCCAGATGAATCTCTTATTTCTTTTCTTCAACTCTGTGCATTAGCCAACCTGAACTACCAGTTTCTGGAAGGTGGTATGCTATCCCTCACCTAGAATTTTCACAGGCTATTCTCTGCCCCAGTACTTCCCGCTAGCTCAGCCCTAATCCCATTGTAATGCTTTGCTTGTTTTTGTCTGTCTTCCCTAACTCTGTAAACTTGGAAGGCAAGGCACCATCTGCTTCCTCCCACCCTCAGCAGTGCCTGGCACATAGCAGGTGCTCAGGAACTAGTTTCTTTTGTATTATTTTTTTGTTTGTTTATTTATGTTTTTCTTTCTTTCTTTCTTTCTTTTTTTAAAGGTTTTTGCCTTAAGGCACGTGTACTTGCCAGACAGAGACAGTGAGAGGGAAAGTGAGAAAGCACTTCCCAGGGTGGATTGCTACGCCACAGGCCCTTCTCCTCCCAGGATCTTGGGCACACACACACACATGCACCCAGCATGAGTTTCAAGCCACGGGGTCTAGGACTCAAACTGTGGTGAACCATGTGGGAGTCCAGCAATGCCATCTGCTGGTTCCTATGTTTTCCTTTGTTAGGTTTAATAACTATTTTCTTAATATACATTGAAATTGAGGTGGACAGAAACCTAATTTCTAACACCAGGTAGCATTTAGCGACTCGGGTTCATGAGGGAGAGCTCTGTAGTCTGCTATTCCTTAGGAATAGAGTCAATCAACATCTATTTGCATTTTACTTCAACTCTACTAAATATCTCCACCCACGGATCTCTCTCTCTCTCTTTTTTAAATTTTGTTATAGGGTATATGAGCTGACCAGAGAGACAGAGAGAGAAAGTGAGAAATCATGTTCCAGGGAGGATGACCATGCCACAATCCGTTGTCCAATCTCCTCTTGGATTTTGGGCACATACACCCCAAGTGCTTTTCTTTCTTTCTTTCTTTCTTTCTTTCTTTCTTTCTTTCTTTCTTTCTTTCTTTCTTTCTTTCTTCCTTCCTTCCTTCCTTCCTTCCTTCCTTCCTTCCTTCCTTCCTTCCTTCCTTCCTTTCTTTCTTTCTTTCTTTCTTCCTTCCTTCCTTTCTTCCTTCCTTCCTTCCTTCCTTCCTTTCTTTCTTTCTTTCTTTCTTTCTTTCTTTCTTTCTTTCTTTCTTTCTTTCTTTCTTTCTTTTAAAGAATAATTTATTTATTTAACTGTATTTGTTATTATTATTATTTTATTTAACCAGAGAGAGAGAAAAGGAAAGTGAGAAAGCAAGCTGTCGTGTCTGGGACTCGAACCACAGTCGGCCATGTGGGAGTCCAGCAACTTAGCCATCATGCAACTGCTGACCCTGCTTTCTTTTCTTTTTTAAAAATAATTATTTATTTGTTTGTTTGTTTATTTTATTTGACCAGAGAGAGACAAGAAACATGAAAAAGCAAGCTGCCTGGTCTGGGACTCAAACCATAGGCAGTCATTTGGGAGTCCAGTGCCTTAACCACCATTCCACCTGTTGGCCCCCACCCTGTGTGTTTTTCAAGACTCAGGGTTTGGGATTTAAACCATGCAGTCAGTCTTGTGGGATCCAGCCACCTTAACTTGGCTGGCCTTGCCCTCATAACAAAATTGAGGACAGAAAGTAGAAGGAAATGATAGACATATAATTTTGTGAAGAAAAATCAATACAAATGAATGGGTATGGGGGAACTCTGTACAGTTCAGGATCTCGTCACTTGAATTTCAGTCCAGAACGGCAGAGTCCTTAGGACTGACCCATAATGGAGTTATTTGACCTTTACCAAACACCTACTATATGCAAGTTCTCCCTGTATTCATCTGTACAACAACGCTGGGAGATAAATATTATTTTATTTTTGAGAAAACTAAGGATGGAGTTATTAAGTACTTGCCTAAGATCCTGCACATCTTCTTTTTTTTTTTTTTTTTTTTTAGGGTGTTTTTTTTGAGAGGGGCTGTTCACCACCTATAGGGAGCGTATGCTCACCAGAAAGACAGAGACAGAAAGCAAGAAATCACCCCCAGGGGAATGGCCACCCCGCAATCCCTTCTCCTCTTGGGATCTTGGGCACGCACGCACACCTGCCTGGCGTGAATTTAAGCCAACGGGTTCGGGACTCAAACCATGGTCAACTACATGGGAGTTCAGCAACATAGCCATTACACATACTGCTGGTGCCGATCCTGCACTTCTATTGGAACTTACTGTTAAGTGAGTTGCATGGCCTTCAACTACATCTCCTCCCCTGTTGCTCACAGGTTGATGGGTCACATGGCTCATGGGCATAGCTGAACGGGTCAACCACACCCAACGAACAGGGCTCTCTGATAATGGTTCAGGTCTATCATCTTTGACTCAGTAACCCAGGCCAGTATTATTCAAGCAGAAGATCTAAATGCTATTGTGGAGGCAATGGAAAGTGGGGACAGAGTTGGCTTGCCTTTCTTATCTAAGCACCCATGCTCACCTGAGCCTCCCTAACCCTGGCTCTCTCACAGTGGGTTGTCATTGCTTGCCCAAGATGGAATTTGGTTCTCTTGTTTGCTGCAACTTACCCCACACAGTTCCTGATAATGCTCACCAAGATGGGGACCCCTGGGACTAATTAACCTGGGACCAGCCCAAGCTCTCTAACTTCACCTTTTCTGTCTAGCAACCAAGATTTTCTCTGATTTCTCTGCAAAACCCCAATCTATAATATAAAGTTGTTTTTGGTTTGTTTGTTTTGTTTGGTTTTTTTTCTGCTATAGGGCTTACTGGAGATGAAGAGAGAGGAGTGAGAAAGCACCGTTTATGGGGGATGGCTATGCTACAATTTCTCCTGTCAGGATTTTGGGCATATACACGGGCCTGGCGTGGTATTTTTTCTTTTTTTTTTTAAACTGGTGAAATTTTTAAATTTTTTTGAAGAATTACTTTATTTAACTTTATTTATTTATTTAAATTTGAACAGAGAGGGACAGAGTGAGAGAGAGACAGAAAGGGAAGGTGAGAAAGCAAGCCTCCAGGTCTGGAACTCGAACCATAGTTGTCCATGTGGGAGTCCAGCACCCTTAACCACCGTGCCACCTGCCAGCCTTGTAAACTGGTGAAATTTTTTATTACATCCACAGGAGTAAAACCATATTGTGGAAGCTGGGAGGTGGCATGGTGGTTAAAGGTGCTGGACTTCCAGGTGGCCAACCACAGTTTGAGTCCTAGACCTGGCCGCTTGCTTTCTCAGCCCTCCCCCCCCCCCCATCTCTCTCTGGTCAAATTAAGAAATAATAATAGTAAATAAGTAAAGTTAAATAAAATAATTATTTTTTAAAAAAGAAAGGTATATTGCGAGAAACTAGGGCATGGGGCCACCAGGGAATTTGTAATCAGGTCACTGACGAGCAGGGATGGGGTAACAAGACAAAACAGATCCGGGCTGGGCTGACCATGGGGCTCTCTGCCTCAGGGGCCATCACCAGGACCACCAGACAACTCCTGGGAGCTCCGACCAGCAGGCAGGCTCAGCAGCGGAGCTTCCCCCAGCGCAGCCTGCCATGTTCTGGGATGCGGACTGCATAGTCAGACGTGGGATCCCATTGCCTTAAGCACTACACCACCTGCTGGCCCTCTCTATAATAACTTGAAAAAAAAAAAAAAGGAAAGTTCAAGTGTATTATAGCTTATGTAGGTTAGAATTTAGGGCTGTCCTGTTGCCTAGTGGTTAAGGGACCCCCGATTACACCTGGTGCAACTTTATAGTTCAAATCCTGGAACCAGTGACTGAAAGAACACATTGGGTGTGTATGTGTGTGTATACCGCCAAGTTTGGCTAATAGAGAAATGGAGGAAAAGGAATTGTGGTGTGATTAGGGGTGGCGAGTGCCTTCTCCCTCTCTGTCTGTCTCTGTCTCTCTCTCTCTGGTATGTACAGTGCCCCCTGGAAAAATTAAAAATAAAATAAATAAGAAAGAATTTTCGGGACCAGCAGGTGGCGTGGTGGTTAAGGTGCTGGACACTCCCACATGGTCGACCATGGTTCCAGTCCTGGACCTGGTGGCTTGTTTTCTCACTTTTCCTCTCTCTTTGTCTGTGTATATGTGTGTCTCTCTCTGGTCAAATTTTTTAAAATGAATGAATAAATAAAATTTAAAAAAAGAAAGAAAGATTTTTTTTTTTTGGAGAGATTTTTGCTATAGGGCGTGTGCACTTGCCAGACAGACAGAGAGAGACAGAGAGACAGAAGGCAGGAAACCACCCCCCGGGGGGGATGGCCACGCCGCAATCCCTTCTCCTCCATTCTCCTCTCGGGATCTTGGGCACGCACACACACGCGCCCGGCGTGAGTTTAAGCCACTGGGTCTGGGACGGGAGCCATGGTCGACTATGTGGGAGTCCAGTGACATAGCCATTACGCTAATTGCTGGTCCCATGGAAAAAAAGAATTTTAAGGGGGAAGAACAGACAACATAATGGTTACATTGCTGGATTCCCACATGGTTGACTAAGGTTTGGGTCCTGAACCCATCAGCGTCAAACTCATGATAGGTGTGTGTGTGTGTGTGTGTATGTGTGTGTGTGTGTGTGTGCCCAAAATCCTGAGGGAATAATGGAGGAGAAGGAATTGTGGCATGACCATGCCTTCTGTGTGTGTGTGTGGGGGGGCATTTCTCACTTTCTGTTTCTATCTTTCTCTCTCTCTGGTGAGTCCTATAGCAAAAATCACTCAAAAGAAAAAAGAAAAAAAAAAAGAACTTTAGGCCAGTAGGTGGTGTGAAGGTTAAGGAACCAGAGTTTCACATGGCCGACTGCAGACCCAGCCCCAGTGACTTGAAAATCATACCAGGTACATGTGCATATGTGCATGCATGCCTATAATCCCAAGAAAAGAACAGAAAAGGAAGTCAAACTCCAAGGAGGAGAATAGGGAAGGGATTGCAGTGTGACCATCCTCCCTGGGGGATGATTTCTCACTGTCTCTTTCTCTCTCTGTTTCTCTCCAGCAAGTGTATGCATGCTGTGGCAAAAACCTAATATAAAAAAAGAGAGAATTTTAACTGATATTATACTTATTTATTTATTTTAGTTTTTTTTTCCATAGGTGCATGTGCTTACTAGAGAGAGAGAAAGAAAGAAATCACTCCCCAGGGTGAATGAACATGCCTCCATCCCTTTTCTTCCATTCTGCTCTGGGAATTTTGGGCATATGTGTCTGGTGTGTTTCTCAAGCTGCTGGGTCTGGGATTTAGAGCTGCAGAGTCAGCCCAAATGGGATCCAGTTGCCTTAACGTCCTTCACACCTGCTGGCCCATACCTTTTAAATCTTTTTCAAAAGAATTATTTATTGTGGCCGGCAGGTGGCAAGGTGGTTAAAGAGCACTGGACTCCCAAATGGCCTATCACAGTTCGAATCAAAGACTTGGTCTCTGCTTTCTCACTTTCCTTCTCTCTCTCTCATTCTGTCCTTCTCAAGTCAAATTAAAAAATAAATTAAATAAGTAAATAAAATATTTCTTTAAAAAATAGAAAAGTATTTATTGAGGGGCCAGCAAGTGGTGTGGTGGCTGAGGTGCTGGACTCCCACGTGGCTCACTGTGGTTTGAGTCCTGGATCTGGTGGCTTGCTTCCTCACTTTCCCTTTCTCTCTCTATCACTCTCCAGTCAAAGTTTTTAAAATATATTATTATAATTATTATTATTATATGCTCTAGGGCATGTGCATTAACCAGAGAGAGACAGAGAGAGAGAAGAGAGAGAGAGAAGTGAGAAAGCACACCACCATGTCCAGGACTCATTCTGTAGTTAGCCATGTGGGAGACCAGTGGCTCAACCACAATGCTACCTACTGGCTCCTACCCTTTACGTTTTTTTAAAAAATATTTCAGCTAACATTTATTAAGGCTTCTCTGTGTTGTTTAAAATAAAGTGTAGAGGGATGAGTAGATGGCATAATGGTTACATCACTGCACTCCCACATAGTTGACCATGGTTCAAGTCCCGGATCTGACGGCTTAAAACTCATGCTGGGTGCATGTGCGTGAATGCCCAAGATCCCAAGAAGGGAATGGGGGAGAAGGGATTGCAGTGTGGCCATCCCCCCAGGGAGTGATTTCTCACTTTCTGTCTCTGTTTCTCTCTGTCTCTCTGGTGAGCACACGATCCCTAAAGCAAAAATTTCTCTAAACAAAAAGTAAAATAAAGTGTACAAGATGGTTTCTGCCCTCAAGGAACTTATAATTCATTTTATATGTTCATTTATTATTCAATTATTCTCTTTTTTCCTCCAGTCTCCTCTTGGGATTTTGGGCACGCACACACATGCACCCCAGCATGATTTTTAAGCGACCAGATATAGGACTCAAACTGGACCAAGCGGGCATGTGGGATCCAGCGCCTTAGCCTCCATGCCACCTTCTGGCCTGCCCAGCATGTTTCTGAAGCGCTGGAGCCAGGACAGTGAGAACTGTAGTCAGCCATATGGGATCCCGCTCCTTTAACCACTGTGACACAGGGCTGGCCCTGTGTGTGTGTGTGTGTGTGTGTGTGTGTGTGTGTGTGCAATGCCAGTTTTAAAGAGCATTTAACTTGGGTGTTGAATCACTGAAATGATATAATTTGTATTTTATAGATAGTACTTGCACATGTATTTTGTTTCTACCAGGACAGTAGAAACACTACAAAACTAACTCATCTGTTTTTATTTCACTTATTTTTTTTATTTTAATTTTTTCTTTTTTTTTTTGAGAGGTTTTCGTCATAGGGCGCGTGCACTCGCCAGACAGACAGAGAGAGACAGAGAGACAGAAAGCAGGAAATCACCCCCCAGGGGGGATGGCCACACCGCAATCCCTTCTCCTCCATTCTCCTCTCGGAATCTTGGGCACGCATGCACACACACATGCACACGCGCACAGCATGAGTTTAAGCCACCAGGTCCGGGACAAGACCCGCGGTCTACTACGTGGGAATCCAGCGGCTTAGCCATTACGCTAACTGCTGGTTCCCTTTATTTTAATTTTTTTAAGACAGATTTTTGCTACAGAGCTTATGCACTTGCCAGAGAGACAGAGAGACAGGAGGCAAAAAAAAGAAAAATCACCTCCCAGGAGAGATGGCCATGCCATAGTCCTCTCCTCCATTCTCCTTTAGGGATTTTGGGCACACAAACACATGTGCCCAGTGTGTTTCAACCACCCGGTCTGGGACTCAAACTGCAGCTGACTATGTTAGAATATAGCACCTTAACTACTATGCCACCTGCTGGTCCCCTGGATTTCATTTCTTGATGTGTGCACTTTCTGCCAACATTCTGTGCCTCAGCTATACTGATGAGTAAGAAAGGACCATTTTATTTATCATTATTATTATTATTATTTAATTTATTACAGGGCATGTGTGATCACCAGAGAGCGACAGAGAGAAAGAGAGAAGGGAAGTGAGAAAGCAAACCGCCAGGTCAAAGACTCAAACCTTGGTAGGCTATGTGGGAGTCCAGTGCCCCAACCACTATGCCACCTGTCAGCCCCCATTTTCTTTTCTATTCATTTTCAGCATATGTAATTGGCTAATATAGAGAAGTAACATGAATAAGAAAGAATATGTAGGGAACCAGCAGTTAGTGTAATGGCTATGTCGCTGGACTCCCATGTAGTCAACTGCAATTCGCATCCCGGCCTCGGTGGCTTAAAACTCACGCTGAGCGCGCGTGTGTGAGTGCACCCAAGATCCTGAGAGGAGAATGGAGGAGAAGGGATTGCGGCGTGACCATCCCTCTTGGGGGGTGATTTCTGGCTTTCTGTCTCTATGTCTCTCTCTCTGTCTGGAGAGCGCACGTGCCTTATAGCGAAAACCTCTCAAAAAGAAAGAAAGGAAGAAAGAAAAAGAAAGAAAGAAAGAAAGAAAGAAAGAAAGAAAGAAAGAAAGAAAGAAAGAAAGAAAGAAAGAAAGAAAGAAGATGTAATACTTCCTCATACCCTCATGTTTCTTTATGCTCCTTCCTGGGTTCAAAACAAGTTCTGCTTTCTGGGGGTGGGGAGGTTGGGTGGTTTGTTTCTTGCAGAGACAGAATGAGATGGGTAGGGAGAAAGCATCCTCCATGGAGACCCATGCTCATACTGCAAATCTCTTCTCTTTCTCCCCCTTTCTGGATTGTCAGCATGCACGCACACACGCATACACACCCAGCGTTGTTCTCAAGCCACCAGATCTAGGACTCCAGCTGTGTAGTTGGCCGCGTAAGATCCTACTGCCTTACCCACCAGGCCTCAAAGCCAGCCCACAAGTCTCCAGCTGAATAGAAAGCATCACCTCTCGGGCCTTCGGCATCTGGCTTACTTGGTCATAGCCACAACCTACCTACTTTGTACTCACTTTGAGTATCACGAGTCTCCCGGGATTCTGTGCTGCATGTGAATGGACTGCAGGGAAGGGGAGCTCCTATTTGTATGTATCTCCTCTCCTCATGCACTTGCTTCATTGTGCCATCCGGCTGCTCTGACAAAACCCAAGTTCCAACGTAAAATTAGGAATTTCAAGATGGGGGACCGGCAGGTGGCATTGTGGCTAGGGAACTGGGCTTCCACGTGACCAACTATATTTCAAGTCCCAGACCTGACAACTTGCTTTATCACTTTCCCTTTCTCTCTCTCTCTCTCTCTGGTCAAATTAAATAATAATAATAATAATAATAATAATAATAAATAAAATAATTTTTTTTGAGAGAGATTTTTGCTAAAGGGTGTATGTGCTTGCCAAAGAGACAGAAAGCAAGAAATCATCCCTCAGGGGGGATGGCCATGCTGCAATCCCTTCTTCATTCTCCCCTCAGGATCTTGGGCACACACACACACACACATACACGCACACGCCCAGTGTGAGTTTAAGCCACTGGGTCCAGAACTTGAACCAGCAACACAGCCATTATGCCAACTGCTGATCCCGCCTGGAGTGAGTTTTAAGCCACCGGGTACAGGACTCAAACTGTGGTTAACAATGTGGGAGTCCAGCAGCATAACCATTATGCCATCTGCTGGTCCCACTAGCTTTTAACTGGTCACTGGAATCTCTCTTCAGTTTTTCTCTTCCTTTCTTCCTTCCTTCCCCCCTTCTTTCTTTCTCTACTTCTTTCCTTTTTTTAAAAAAAATAATTTTATTAATTATTATTACTTAATTTGCTGTAGGGCATGTGCACTCAGCAGAGAGAGAAAGAAAGAGAGAAAGTAAGAAAGCCAGCCACGGAGTCCAGCACCTTAACCATTGCGCCACCTGTTGGCCCCTCTACTTCCTTCTTTCTTAAGTGTATGTATGTCTCTTTTCTATGAGCAAGAGAGACAGAGAGAAAGAGAAAGATAGCACCCCAACAAGGTCTCAATGCCACAATCCACCCCCAGCCTCAGGCAGCCCTGGATCATAGGCAAATGTGTGCCGTTGTACTCAAGGAGGACTCCAGACTTTATTTGCAAAACTTCTCATGCAAGATTGCTTCTCAGAGTTGTGTTTATTATTTATCATTGTTGTTATTATTATTATCTTAAATGTGCTATAGTGCTTGTGCACCCACTAGAGAGAGAAAAAGAGAGAGAGAAAACAAACTGCCAGGTCCAGGACTCGAATCACAGTTGACCACGTGGGAATCCAGTGCCTTAACCAGCACACCACCCACTGGCCCCGAGTTGTGTTTCACCATAGTGCCACTGACGACGAGCTTCAATGTCATTTAGCTTTCTGTCTCAGAAATGATCCTTTATGGGACCACA
>NW_006160144.1:912149-919275 GCF_000334495.1 Tupaia belangeri chinensis
TATAGCAAAAACCTCTAAAAAAAAAAAAAAGGAATAATAACGAAATAAACAACTCCATGTTTCCAGGTTTTTTCAGAGGATAAGTGCTAGGGCAATAGACAGTACCTGCCACACAGTAGGTGCTCAATAAATATCTAGGGAAGTGAATCAATAAACTTCTAAAGGTAGAATTGCTGAATTAAAGAGTATATGCATTGAGACCAGCAGATGGAATAATGGTTACATTGCTGGACTCCCATGTGGCTGACTGCAGTTCGAGCCTTGGACCAGTGGCTTAAAACTCAGACCAGGGGAGTGTGTGTGCATGCTCAAAGTGCCAAGAGGAGAATGGAAGAGAAGGGATTGCAGTGTGACCATTTCCTCCAGGGGTGATTTCTTGCTTTCTGACTCTGTCTTCCTGGTGAGCACATGTGCCCCATAGCAAAAATCTCTAAAAAAAATAAAGGGGGTATAAGCATTTATAATTTTTTTTTTTGGAGAGATTTTCACTGTAGGGCGCGTGCGCTCGCCAGACAGACAGAGAGAGACATAGAGACAGAAAGCGAGAAATCACCCCCCAGGGGGGATGGTCACGCCGCAATCCCTTCTCCTCCATTCTCCTCTCGGGATCTTGGGCACGCATGCACACGCACCCGGCGTGAGTTTTTTAAGCCACCGGGTCCGGGACACAAACCGTGGTCGACTACGTGGGAGTCCAGCGACATAGCCATTGCGCTAACTGCTGGTTCCCTAAGCATTTATAATTTTAATGGCTATTGCCTAATTGTTTTCCATAGATAGTAGAATAATTTATATTTTTACCTGTGATGTAAAATGATGGCTGTTATCAACTTCTTCAACTTCTTTTCCAATATAATGTTAGTATACTTTTAAAATTCTTTTTTTTTCTTTTGCCTTAGGGCACATGTGCTCACTGGGGAGGAGGAGGGAGAGAGAGAGAGAAAGAGAGAGAGAGAGAGAGGCAGTGAGAAGAAGTAATCACTCCTCAGGGGGAATGGCCATGCTGCAATCCCTTTTCCTCCATTTTCCTCCCAGGATCTTGGGCACGCACGAACATATGCCTGCTGTGTTTCCAAGCCTCTGAATCCTGGACTCAAACTGTGGTGGGCCATGTGAGAGTCCAGCTATGTAACTGGTATGTCATCTGCTGCCCCCGCAAACCAGCAAACTTTCTTTTTTTTTTTTTAAGTGAGCTATTTGATATAAGACATGTACACTCATTGGAGAGACAGAGAGACAGAAAGCGAGAGATCACCCCTCAGGGGGAATGGCCACACTGCAATCCTTTCTCCTCCATTCTCCTCTTGGGATTTTGGGCACACATGCTCAAGCATCCAGCGTGTGTTTTAAGCTGCTGGGTCCAGGACTTGAACCACAGTCTACTACGTGAGAGTCCAGTGATGTAACCATTATACCATCTGCTGGCCCCCTAGCAAATATTTTTTATCTTTATCATTTGTTGGATGAAAATGATATTTCAGAGAAGTTTTAAATGTGTATGTTTAGTGAGGTTGCCCATCTCTCTCTTTTTTAAGAATCTTTTGTATTTTTCTTTTTAAAATAGTCTGTCCATTTTTTATAAATATTTTTAAAAATATATATCATAAAAATAACATACATACGGAGAAGTGTAAATATATATAACTTTGTGTGTGTATATATATACACACATACATATATACACACATAATAAATGTATATGTGCATACACACATATGTATATAAACACATACACACATATATTTTTTAAGAGAGGTTTTTGCCATAGGGTGTGTGCGCTGACTGGAGTGAGAGAGAGAGAGACAGAGAGACAGAAAGTGAGAAATCACGCTCCGTTCTCCTCTTGGAATTTTGGGCACACACGCACACACATGCCCAGCGTGAGTTTTAAGTTGCTGGGTCAAGGACTCAAACCATGGTCGACCACATGGGAGTCCAGCAATGTAACCATTATGCCAACTGTTGGTCCCATATTTATCTTTTTAAAACTCTCACTGATATCCCCTTATTCTTTATGTAACTAGGATGTCACACATCTGCAGGCAAGACTGGAAACCAAGAGTGTTTGAAGCCAGGAGAAGCAGGAACAGAGACCAGGGATGAAGGGTAAAAGCAAGCGTGCAGCTCATGTGAGTATGTAAAGGGTGAGAGGGATGATTCTTTTTTTAAAATTATTTATTTAACTTTACTTATAATTATTATTTTTTAAATTTGACCAGACAGAGACAGAGAGAGAAAGTGAGGAAGCAAGCCACCAGGTCCGGGACTTAAACCATGGTAGGCTATGTGAGTGTCCAGTACCTTAAGCTCCACACCACCTGCTGGCCCCAAGGAAGGGATGATTCTTTAAGGCAGGATTTCTCTCTCTCTTTCTTTTTAGTACACAGAATTTTATTTAAAAATTATGAACAAAATAAAACATCCTAAAAAACCCAAAATGTATTGTTGATACCAATTCTTATGAGTCTACTATGCTACCATACACAAGTCAAGAAATTAAACCCCTGGGGCAGCAGGCAGCATGGTGGTTAAGGTGCTGGACTCCCACATGGCTGACCACTGTTCTAGTTCCAGAACCGGTGGCTTGCTTTCTTGCTTTCCTCTTCTCTATTTGTCTCTCTCTAGTCAGATTAAATAATAATAATAAGTAAAATAAATGATTATTTAAAATAAGAAATTAAACCTTTAAATATTAAGGAACATTCAACATCAGAAGCTATAAAATCAAACTGTACGTAGTAGCCCCTCAAAAAGTTACAGCCTGAAGTCTTTTTTTTTTTTTTTTTTAAAGAGAGATATTTGTTATAGGTATCATGCACTTGCCAGAGAGACAGAGAGACAGAAAGCAAGAGATCACCCTCTGAGGGGATGGCCACATCACAATCCCTCCTCCTCCGTTCTCCTTTTTGGATCTTGGGCACACATGCACACATCCCCAGCATGATTTTTTTTTTTAAAAGAGGAGTCTCTTTTTTAAAAAGAACAATTTTATTTAAATTTATTTATTTTAATTTGACCAGAGAGGAGAGGGACAGTGAGAGAGCAAGAGAGAGAGAGAGAGAGAGAGAGAGAGAGAGAAAGGGAATGTGAGAAAGCAAGTCACCAGGTTAAGGACTCAAACTGTGGTCAGTCATGTGAGAGTCCAGTGCCCTTAATCACCATGCCTCCTACTGGTCTCAAGTCCCAGCATGAGTTTAAAGCCTCTGGGTCCAGGACTCGAACTGCAGTCAACTATGTTTATCTTTGGGTGACTGTTCAGATCACAATTTCACCCAGTTTTTTTTTTTTTTTTTTTTTTTTTTCTTTTTGCAGTATCCTCAACGGATAGGTCTGGGTGTTCACTTTTTGTTTTTGGGTGTTGTTCAGAGAAAAACAGGAAGAAGATAGTGGCCTTTTAGAAGCATTGGGATCCTTTTTCTTTCCATTCCTATCACCTTTGAGAGGAATGCAATTTTTCTTTCTTTCTTTCTTTCTTTCTTTCTTCTTTCTTTCTTCTTTCTTTCTTTCTTTCTTTCTTTCTTTCTTCTTTCTTTCTTCTTTCTTTCTTTCTTTCTTTCTTTCTTTCTTTCTTTCTTTCTTTCTTTCTTTCTTTCTTTTTTAAAGAGTGATTTTTGCTACAGGGCACATATGCTCGCTCTACAGACACTGAGAAACAGAGCGACAGAAAGTGAGAAATCACCCCTCCAGGGGTGTGGCCACCCCCAATCCCTTATCCTCTATTCTCCTCTCAGGATCTTGGGCATGCACACACACCCGCCCTGCATGTTTTAAGCCTCCGGGTAGGGGTCTTGAACTGCTGTCACCTACGTGGGAATTCAGCGACATAACCATTACACCACGTGCTGGTCCAGGAACATAATTTTTCATCTCCCTGCCATAACAAGCTTAATCATTTTTTACCGTATCTTCGGACTTTGACTTTTCCTTTGCAGACGTGGCCTTCCATCTTTCTAAACATTTCTTGGAAAATTAGGAGAAATTGAGCAAAGAGTCTGGATCTTTCTTCTTGTTCTCTTCCTGGTCTGCATGAAGAAGGCGTATGAGAATAATTTGCCCCTTGGCATGTTGGGGTCTTCTTTGCTCATGGTGACAGATGGCGTCTCCCTGGGTATGAGTTCTCCTCAACAGAGCAGTCGGCCGGGTCTGACAGAGACGCTTCCCCTCCGCAGGACTCCAGTGAACTGGTTTATCCTCAAATAGGATTTCTTCTTTTCTTTCTTTTTTTTCTTTTAAAGAATTATTTATTTATTTAATTCCATTTACTATTATTATTACTTATTATTATTTTTTAATTTGACTAGAGAGAGAAAGGGAAAGTGAGAAAGCAAGCCACCAGGTCCGGGACTAGAACTGTGATCAACCATGTGGGAATCCAGAGCTTTAAATCCTCATACCACTTGCTGGCTTCTTAAGGCTTTCTTTCTCTCTTTTTTTTTTAGAGGTTTTTGCTATAGGATGTGTGCACTCGCCAGACAGACAGAGAGAGTCAGAGAGATAGAAAGCGAGAAATCACCCCCTGGGGTGGATGGCCACACCACAATCCCTTCTCCTCCATTCTCCTCTCAGGATCTTGGGCATGCACGCACACGCACTCAGCATGAGTTTAAGCCATCAGGTCCAGGACTCGAACCACAGTCGACTACGTGGGAGTCCAGTGACATAGCCATTACGCCAACTGCTGGTCCCTCTTAAGGCTTTCTTAAACTGTGGTTCATAGATGAGAAAATCCAGGAACTTAGAATAGGAACAATAACATGCCTTTAGTTTTGCTGCACTCCAAGAGAAAGTTAGCATTCCCTTCAGTTATAAATGGAGACAACAAACCATAATGATATTAGTAGTCCTTGTGATTTTCTTTTTCAGTCCTTGTGATCTTGTAACCAGAAGAAATCACAAATGCAGCATTTTCACTCTACAGTTGTCGCAGATGTCTTAAGATAATATTTATGCTTATTTAAGACCTGAAAATTATGATGGTCATTATACCTATTATTATATTATTTAGTCAATTAATATTGCCTGTATGTGGGACTCCCCTCCCAGATGGTATAGTTGTTATGTCACTGGACTCCCACATAGTTGACTGGTTTGAATCTTGGAACTTTTGACTTAAAACTCATGCCAGGTGCATGTGTGTGTGTGTGTGTGTCCAAAATCCCAAGAGGAGAATGGAGAAGGGATTTTGGTGTGACCATCCTCCCTGGGGGGTGATTTCCCACTTTCTGTGTCTCTGTCTCTTTCTGTCTCTCTTGCGAGCTCATGTGCCTATAGCAAAAAAAAAAAAAAAAATCTCTTTAAAAAAAGGGACCTATATGTTTTAAAATATTTTCAAAAGTGTGTTTTAATGTGGTTGGTTTTCTTTGACTTTCTATGCACGTTTGTTATGTATTTAAAAGCATTTTGCAGGGCTGGCAGGTGGTGTGATGGTTAAGGGCACTGGATTCCCACATGGCCAACTGTGGTTCAGGTACTAGACCTGGCTGCTTGCTTTCTCATTTTCTCTCTCTTGCTCTTCCTCTCTCTGGTCAAATTAACATAAATAAATGAATAAATAAAGTTAAAATAAAATAATTCTTTTTAAAAAATGCATTTTGCTCACACAGGGCACATACATGAGCGTGCCCAAGATCCCAAGAGGAGAACAGAGGAGAAGAAATTGTAGCGTGGCCATCCCCCCTGGGGGTTGATTTCTTGCTTTCTGTCTCTCTGTCTCTGTTTCTCTGGTGAGTACACACACCCTATAGCAAATATCTCTCTCTCTAAAACTAAAAATAAATAAAATAAAATAAAATAATTAATTAAGCATTCTGAGGAGTCTCTATGTGTCACCAGACTATGGACAGGGTCTGTTTAGTGAGAAAGTGAAGAATTCTGACTTGTGAGTACTTTTCTTGGGTTTCATTCTTATTGTCACATGGTTACTAAAACCAAAAGGGGGCTCCTGAAGTGAGCCTTAAAATCTGTAGGTCTCATTTTATTTTATTTTTCCAGAGACCCCTTTTCCATGAATTTTCATGCCTCTTCAATATTCTCTTACTTCATTGTCCTTCTTTTTGTTACTTTTTTATTCTTGTGACACCTGTGGGTATCTTCTTCTACTTCTTTGGGAGAGTTTATTCCTGAAATAAGGATATTATTGACCACAGGTTATAAGTGGAGAACCCTAAATTTCCTCTAGCTGGGATTGTCCACCTTATCCCAAATTCTGTAACTCCAGTGTTTTGGAGACACTTCCACTTGGTTTTACCGCTGGTATTTGGAATGGAACATATCAAAAACTAAGATTCCTGCCCAAATCTGCATGTGGTCTCAAATTTCATGGACAACCATCTTGTCTGTCCCCTGGTTTTCTGACCTTAGATTATTTAAGAATTCTTATCAATTAATTTTGTTTTGAATTGGGATCTTTATAAATGGTACAAAATCAAAAGATTCAAAGGATATGCGGTGGAATGAAGTCTTCCACAGGGTCCACTGGGCACTCAGCTCCCTTCTAGGAGGGAACTGCTGTCACCAGCTCTGAGAGTGATTTTTGATTCCTTCTTTTATGGCAATATCAAACCCTTCTCTGTCTGTGAGGTGAGTGCCCTTTCCTTGCGACCTCATGCCTGGTTGATCTTACATGTGAATATTTTTACGTGAATATTTTATATACATATATAAAATCTCCCCCTCTGGCCTTCCGCCCTTGAGTTTTCATCACGTCGCTTCCTGGATGAAGAACTTAGAGGGGTGAGGGGCAGGGGCCGGTGGTGATGGAGAGAGGACCTTAAGGGGACTTAGGTGGGGGGTTCGGAGTGGCCGATTGGCGTGAAGCCCTGCCAGGATTCCTGCTCCTATTCCTCCCACCTCGGGGCCCTTTTCCAGTCTTTCCGTCCAATTGCCTCGAGTTTCTAAGGGCCGAGATAGAGACAGAGACTGAGAGACACAGAGACAAGAGACGCCAAGGCACCAGCATCTCTTTCCCCTTCTGTCCCGCCCCAGCGCTCTGACGGACATCCTTCCTCAGCCAATGGCGCCCACGATATGCCCCGGAAGGGCCAATGAGAGACAGAGGAGGGCGGAAGAGTCCCCGCCCCCACTTCTAGGCTTGGTTGAGCCGTGCAGGTAGGTCCGGGGCTGGGGG